>NC_142066.1:92044748-92317248 GCF_059756535.1 Pantherophis guttatus
GAGAATGTCAAGAGGGCGTTAGACAAGGCAGCACGGTCTTATAAGAAACAAGCAGATAAGCACCGAGACCCCCAGAGACCGTTCCAAGTGGGGGAAAAGGTCTACCTCTCCACCAAGTACTTGAGACTCAGACTCCCGACCAGAAAACTGGGGCCGAAATTCATAGGGCCATTTCCAATAGTAAAAGTAATCAACCCGGTTACAGTACAATTGCAGTTGCCCCGGTTACTAGGGAGGATACACCCCGTTTTTCACAGTAGCCTCCTGAAGCCTGTAGTAGGGTCAACTTTTAAGGCCAGTGCCACGTGATCCCCCAGGGCCCTTAATTGTTGGAGGCCAGACCCACTATGAAGTATAGCGAGTTCTCGATTCGAGGTGGCACAGGGGGCTCCTCCAGTACTTAATTAAGTGGAGGGCTATCACTTGTCAGAAGCTTCCTGGGTGAAGAGCACAAACATCCAAGCTGACCGCCTCATAGCTAAATTCCATGCAGATCACCTGGACAAGCCAGGAGGGGGTAGGATAACTCCTCAGAGGGGGTGAGGTACTAAACTTGTTATTTATTTCACGCAGGCCCCGCTGGGAGAGTGAAGGGAGAGGGGCCGGATGTCAGCGTTTCAACGCTGGCATAGAGAGGAGAGCGAGAGATAAACTCTGAAACTTTTGCCTGCTAAATCCCTTTGAAGTCCAGTTGTCGTGGAAATGAGGGGAGGGGGCACATTCCTGGGAAATGACGAGGAAAAGAAGTCTGAAGAATGACTTGGAAGACAGCCAATGAGAAGAAGAGATTTGGGGATCGGAAAGGGAGGGATTGGGGGGCAAAAGGTCAGTCTTGTCCACGCGGAGTCATGATCCAGTGGCTGTTCTCAATTAAAGATTTCCTTAAAGATTGGCAGTTTGGAAATTCATTTAATTTTGAGATAGCATCGCAGTCTGACAGCCGCCTTTCTCCCTAGGGACTCAAGGCGGCTTACAAAATGACAAATTCCAATACAAATCACAATGAAAAAATTAAAATCAACAATCCTATTAAAACAGTTTAAAATTATAACAGTGTATCCCCACGGTTAGCCCTCTCTCATTCCACGCTCCCCAATGAAAGGCAACAGCAGCCTGGCTGCTTCCCTTCCCCGCCCTTTGATGCTGGAAGCCAATTGACAGGCACACACTCAGTCACTCATTCCCCCCCTCTCTCACCCTCACCGGCCAAGATCAGCAGGCCAGATTCAGTGAGCTGAACACGCCACCACCAACCAGGAGGAGAAGAATGTGAGAAATGGGCGCTCTCACAGTGCCTCCTCTCTCTCTTTTTCTCCTGGGTGGCGGCAATGCATCCGGCTCACCGAATCTGGCCTGCTGATCTTGGGTGGCAGTGGCAGCAGCTCTGACTCAATCCTGGTCGGCAATGCGCAAGGCAAGAACTGGCCACGCCGATCTTGCTTTATGGCTGCGCAGACAGAGCCTGCATTGGCTACTGCTCGGAGCTCCGTAGCTGATCCCCCTCACCCCAGTCCCAGGTCAACAGGGCTAGGGCTGGCAAGAGTATGTCAGAAACATCTCCAGGCGCCAGAGAGATAGAACCTCCAGCCCTCGCTGGATGAGCTGATCTACCGGTCACGGTTAAGGGGCCAGGCCACCATGAGGTGATCGCGCTCGCCGTCTCCTACACCTCAAAAAAAATAAAAAAAATAAAACCTCCTTAAAAATAAGGCCAAGCACTTATTTTGGGGGTCAAAAGAAAATTGGACCCGGCCAGGGGTGAAATGCTCCTGGTTTGGACCGAATCGCCTGATCCGGTAGCGATGGCTGTGGGTGGTTCGGAGAACCGGTAGCAAAAATCCCTGCCCCCCCCCACATGCCCAGATGAGCCGCACAATCATCAGAGGCTTTTTTTTTTACTTTTAAAAGCATTTTTTTCTACAACCTCTTTGGCCGAAAAAATGCTTTTAAAAGTTAAAAAAACAAACAAACAACTTCTGATGATCACATGGCTCAGCTGGGATCGTCAGAGGCTTTTAAAAGCATTTTTTTTTGCAAACTCTTCAGGTTGTAGAAAAAATGCTTTTAAAAGTAAAAAAAAAAGGTTGGTCACGCCCACCCAGTCACATTACCACCCCCCACCAAGCCACGCCTACAGAACCGGTAGTAACAAATTTTACATTTCACCACTGGACCCAGCCTTATTTTCGGGGAAACATGGTAGAGCTTTAACTGCATGAGACTGTTATGCAGATCTGCTGCAGTTTAGTATGATAGAAGCTGACTTAGCTTCTTTCAGATAAAAATAGAAAGGATAAAGATATAGAAAAGAAAAAGACTTAGGATAGTGTGTTTAAGCAGGAGTACTTTTTCTGATTTGCTGGATGGGCGAGGAACATTTTTACATAAAACATTTTTTGGAAAATATATTGTACTAAATTACCTGGAAAATTCCTGCATATTCTAAGATCTGAGGCTACAGGGGATAAATTCCGTAACTTCTTACCCAGCAACTTCTGTTTCATTTTTAAATAGGTAAACTTTACAATGCAGAACATATAATTCTAGTTCAATCCTAGTTCATCTCATTCTTTCAAATTAAATCATGTGTTAGAAGTCAGTTAAAAAACATATTATTAAAAAAAGGACTGAATGTACAAATTAATAGTTCATGCTGGCTAAAATAACAAAAATACAGTTCTTAAATTGTTATCAATATATTTCATTGGCTCTTTGATTTGGCCAGGTCATGTTTAATAAATTCACCAAAGAAAGAAAAAAATATATATCTGGAGAAGAATTTGATAAAAGCAATTTAAAATGAAATGGGAATAAAATGCGATTTAAAATGAAATTGGAATAAAATACAATCTAAAATGAAATTGGAGTAAAATACAATAATTTAAGATACAGCCTAGTTAATACATTTCAATAGCATTATGGTAATTCTGAATTATTTTGATTAAAATTGTATATATTTTTGTGTATATTTTATGTATATTTTTGTGTATATTTTTATAAATTTGTGTATAAAATTGTGTATATTTTAGTTAGGATATGCAATATTTCCTATTTCCCTTCCCTTTTTTCTTCATAACCAATTTGCTCAGCTTATTCTGAAAGATAGATTGATTATTAATATTTTTGTTTTTTGTCTGACGTAATGTACCACCCCTAGTTCTTTGGGGTTTACACTTTGTAAGGAAAGCATTCTGGGGCAAATGGGTTTTCTTTTCCAGTTCATACCAATTCTTTTTACAAATATTATACTATGGTCTCATTCAAAGGAAATGTTAAATTTTAAATTGCTTTTCTAATTGATGATGTGAAAATTAGTTATTTCTAAGTATATTTAACCTTTGTACAGTTAGTTAAAAGAGTTATAATAAAGCTATGCCTTGTAATTAGTTTACTTTATTGATTAGCCCTTGGGGCATTTCAAAGTGCAGAGTTCCAGACACAAATTATTACTAAAATCTGATAAAAACAGTTTAAAATGGAATTAGATAAAATACAATTTAAAATGAAATAAGAACAAAATACGATTTAAAATGAAATTGGAATAAAATACAGTTTAAAATGAAATTGGAATAAAATACAATAATTTAATATATAGGTAAATAAAATACAATAAAATTATATTTCAATGTCACCTCTACAATCTATCCCAATCAGTCCCACATATGCCGATCTCAACAAAAGCATTTTGCTCAAATACTGTTAAATGTTGTCCCAAAGTGCTTTTTCAAGAGGCAAATGGACTTTCTGATTTTTTCTTTGAAGATATTTCACTTCTCATCCAAGAAGCTTCTTCAGGTCTGGCTGGATGGTGGGGAATAGAAGGATTTATACTTATTGCAGACAGCTGGTCAGTGGTATTTTTTTAGAGAGTCGTTGAGTAATTATCAATATTTCAATCTATTATTTTTATGCCTGTCTCTATATTTTTAATATCACTCCTTTTGCTGCAAATTCAACACCAATAGTCATATTTATTGTACTTAGAAAACTTATATAGTTATAATAGTAATACACAAATTTAAATGGAGTTATAATTACCATTATTTCTCCCCTTTCTAATTTTTTATTATGTCATTGTCATATTTTGAAAATATCCCCTTTCTAATAATAATTTTACAAATAAAGCAATATTCATCTTAATTGTGTTTAACAATTATACAATTCCAGTAATAATAACACATTTTTACTCTTCCATTATTATGTTGTTCAATAATCCAATATATTATTTGCATGCCAATCAAATTCTACATATCCTTCCTTTTACTACAAATAAGATATTACTAATAATATTTGTTACATTTTAACAAACTTATATAATAGTACCCATATTTATATTAAATTATAATCTTCAATTTTCACTTATTCAGTATTTCTGCATGTTATTTTTATAGCCCTCACCATATTGTTCAGACAGATTCAAAATTACCAGCATTAAGAGTAGATTCCCTTATTATTAATTCATTTTAATATATATATATTACATTGTTCCACTTTTCTCTAGCTTCCAACTCTATTTTAACTTGTCACGCTATTATTTTTAAGAAATACTCCCTTTTCTTACTCATCATCTCTCACTCTCTTTAGAACATTGATTTTCTGTTTCTTAGCTTGTCTTCCATATTCCTCTCTTGGATCCACTCTACCTGCTTCCGCTACTTGGTCAATCCTCTTAAATATTTCTCTCTTCTCTGCCCTATTCCATTGTCTAAGTTTCAAATTATCTACTCTTTTCTCTCCCAAAAAAGGCTTCCTGTACTTCCAGTTCCGTTTAACTTCCCTTAAAATATTCTCCCCTTGGTTTGTTTCATCAATCAGTCTTATTTTATTTTTATCTCCTTTCTCTCATGTCTTCTTACTTGTTGTTTTATCTGTTCTGCTTTTCCAGCTGCTCTTTCAGTTAGCTTCTCCTCCTGAATGTCCTGATTTCTCCTTGTCTTTTTTTTTATTAAAAAGTTTTGTAGAAAATACAAACATTTTCACCCCCCACCCTTCCCCCCTCAACCCCTCCCTCCCCTTTCCCACCCCGCCTTCCCCTCCTTCCCCCCCACCCCCCTCCCTAGACTTCCCAGAACAAGCACAGGGTTTAGCATTCACAAATCAAAAGCTAAAATATACTAACAAATTATTACATTTCATATTCTCCCTAGATCCTTATCTCCTTATAATTCAAAAAACAAACATAAACTACTTAAAATTACTTCATTCATATGCTATATGAATCTTCTTATTCAGATACTTCTTCTGTATGTAATCGATCCATCTTCTCCATTCTGATATGTATCTTTCATTTGAATGGTCTTTAAGATATGATGAAATTTTCGCCATTTCTGCCAAATGCACAACTTTTAATGTCCATTCCTCAATGGTGGGTGGATCTTCCTTCTTCCAGTACTGTGTCACCAGTAACCGGGCAGCCGTTATTAAGTTCAAAACTAACTTAGTCTCTATTACAGTACAATCCATGACTATTCCCAACAAAAAGAACTGTGGTGTAAATTTAATTTTTTTCTTTAAAATGTTTTGAATAATCCACCATATTTTTATCCAAAAAGCCTTAATTTTTTTACATGTCCACCATATATGAAAATATGTAGCATCTTTACATCACATCGCCAACACTTAGGTTGTAAATTTGGATACATACAGGCTAATTTTTTTGGGTCTAAATGCCATCTATAAAACATTTTATAAAAATTCTCCCTTAGATTTTGTGCTTGTGTAAATCTTACATTTCTAATCCATATCTTTTCCCATGTTTCTATCATTATTGGTTCACCTACGTTTTGTGCCCATTTTATCATACAGTCCTTGACTAACTCTGTTTCTGAATCTATTTCCACTAGTGCATTATACAACCTTTTTATATGCATTTGACCTTTATCTCTTGTTTGCTTTATCAAATTCTCATCCTGCTGCAAAATACCAATTTTTTGATCTTCTCTCCATTTGGCCTGCAGCTGTCCATACTGAAACCAAGTCCTAATAATTCCTTCTTCTCTTAATTGCTCCATTGGTTTTAATTGTAATCTGACGCCTTCCTTATAAAGAAGTTCCTTATATGTAATCTTATCTTGCTTTTGCTCTAAGTTTATATTCTCTATCGCGTGTCTGGGTACTGTCCATATTGGTAACTTATCACTTAATTTATATTTATACTTTTTCCAGACCCGCAATAGAGAATTTCTTAATATATGACTTTTAAAAGCCTTATCTACTTTCTTGTCATAGACTAAATAAGCATGCCAGCCGTAGACCAAACCATATCCTTCAATATTCAATATCTTTTCCTCCGTTAAATTTATCCAGTCTATGATTGCTGAGAGGGCAGCGGTTTCATAGTACAGTCTTAAGTTGGGCATTTTAAGACCACCTCTTTCTCGGATATCTTGCATTATCTTTTGTTTAACTCGAGGTTTCTTCCCTGCCCACACAAACTTATTTATGCCCTTCTGCCATTCTTTCAAATTTTCATCTTATTTTAGTATAGGTATCATTTGAAAAAGAAATAAAAATTTTGGTAAAATATTCATTTTTACAGCGGCTATCCTTCCCAGCAAAGACAATTGTAGTTTTTTCCAATTTTCCATCTCTTTTTGTATTTTGTGCCATAATGGTTCATAATTGCATATAATTTCATATTTGCAGTCATAATATAAACCCCTAAGTATTTAACCTTCTTAACTACTTCAAATCCTGTTAACCTTTTTATCTCTTCTTTCTGGCTTCTAACCATATTTTTAGCTATTATTTTCGTTTTAGCTGCATTTATTTTAAAACCAGATACTTGTCCATATAAGCAGGTTATATCCATCAAGGCTGTAATCGATTGTACCGGTTGGGTTAAGGTAACAACCAGGTCATCCGCAAATGCTCGTAACTTATACTCATGCTGTCTAATTTTAATTCCCTTTATTGTATCCATCTCACGTATTTTACTTAGTAAAACTTCCAGCGTCAACACAAACAATAACGGAGACAAGGGACAACCTTGCCTTGTTCCTTTTTCTATATTAAAAGGATCTGTTAAGCCACCATTAACTATTATTTGCGCTGTTTGTTTTTGATATATTGCCTTAATAGATTGTACAAATCGTTCTCCAAGTTGCATCCTTTCTATTAATTTTAATAAAAATTGCCAATTCAATCTGTCAAAGGCTTTTTCAGCATCCAAAAACACTAGCACTGCCGGGACCTGGTTGTTCCTTCCCAGATACTCTAATAAATTAACAATTTGCCTTACATTACTCTTCATTTGTCTGCCATTTATAAAACCAGTTTGATCATGGTTAATCATTTGCTGCATAACTGTCATTAATCTATTTGCTAAAATTTTAGCAAAAATCTTATAGTCTGTGTTCAATAATGAAATCGGCCTATAATTTTTAGGATCTGTATCGTCATGCCCTTCTTTTGGGATCAACGAGATAAATGCTGTCTTCCAAGTTGGAGGCACCTCTCCTCCCTGTTGTATATTGTTAAATAATTCTTTCAATGGTTCCACCATTTCCTCCTGTAAAGTTTTATAATAGATAGCTGTCAGACCGTCCGTCCCAGGAGCTTTACCCACTTTCAACTGCTTAATTGCTAACACAATTTCCTCGGAAGTTATCATTTGGTTTAAACTATCCCTCTGCTCATTTGAGATTGTATCAATATTCACTTTCTGCAAATATCTGTCTATATCTATATCTTTAATTTTATCACCAGTATACAGCCTTGAATAAAACTCTAAGAAAGATTTTTTAATCAATTGTTGCTCATAAACCTCCTTACCCTTATATCTTATTTTCTCTATTGTCCTTAATTTTTGCTTTTTCCTTAACAGGTATGCTAACTACCTGCCTGGTTTATTGGCATTATAAAAAGTATTATGTTTTGCATATCATAAATTAGTTGCCACTTGATCTGCTATTAACATGTTAAATTGACCTTTCAATAAATTGATTGCCTCTTTAATTTTCTTATCTGTTGGAATGACTATTAAAGCCTGTTCCTGTTTACTAATCTCATCTTCTAATTCTTTTCTTTTTGCCCCCTGTTTCTTTCTATGTTTATTATTCAAATATATCAAAATTCCTCGCATATATGCTTTACTTGCATCCCATACCATTTCCATAGATGTACCCTTTTGCATATTCATAACAAAAAATTCTTTCATAAATTTTTTACACTCTTTTACATTTTCTACATACCTAAACAAATTATCATTTAACCTCCAGGACCTCCTAGACCCTTTTCCACACTCCAATTCCAACCAAACTGGACTATGGTCTGTCAATATTCTTGGGCAAATCTTCGTGTTCTTCACCCTAGATAAGAGATCATTAGTAATTAGTATAAAATCAATCCTTGAAAAGGATTGATGTCTGTCTGAGAAAAAAGTAAAATCTTTTTCTTCCGGATTTCTTTCATGCCAAATATCCCTCAGCTCCCAATCATCCATCATCTCCCAAAATGCTTTGGGCAATTTTGCTCTTGTTAAAACATTTTGTTTAGGTCCCTTCTTATCTTTTTTAATATCCAAAACCCCATTCCAATCCCCCAACAGGATACAAGTTTTATATGCCCATTGTGTCAACTTTGAGTGTAGCAAATTGTAGAAATTTTCTTGTTGTTGATTTGGGGCATAGACTCCAATTACAAGTATTTTTTCTCCTTTAATTAAAAGTTCTATCGCTAAGAATCTTCCTTGGTCATCTGCTTCAATTAAATTAGCAACTAAGTCTCTTTTCAGATCAGTGCTGTGGAGTCGGAGTCTCGGAGTCGGAGGAAATTTTGGGTACCTGGAGTCGGAGTCGGAAGTACAAAAAACTGAGGAGTCGGAGTCGGAACATTTATCTCCCGACTCCACAAACAGTGCTTCGGAGTCGGAATCGAGGAGTTGGAGTCGGAGGAAATTTTGGGTACCTGGAGTCAGAAGTAAAAAAACCTGAGGAGTGGGAGTCAGAGTCGGAACATTTATCTCCCGACTCCACAGCCCTGTTTCAGATATATAACTATACTATTTTTCTTTTCTGGTGCTGCTGCTATGTAGTGTGTACCAAGTCTTGCATTTATCAGGTATTTTTGGTCTTGTACTCTTATATGAGTCTCTTGTAAACAAATCACATCATTTTTAAATTGTTTAAGATAATGTAATATTTTTCTTCTTTTCTGTGGAGAATTCAAACCATTAACATTCCAAGTCAAAAATCTAGTTCCCATCTCTGGGCCCTTGAAGCAACTGGAGCAGATTCTGGTGGTCTTGTCTCAATTGACCTTTAGGTCTTGCTCCTCCCACTGCTTCTGTTTTGGTAGATTCTTGAATTGTTTCTTGAGTTGCCATCTGGAATTGTTGCTGTCTTGATACTTCTCTGAGCCTAGCTGTCACCGATCTGGTCAGTCTTTGATCCTTGGGTTGCGCTAAATCAATTAACTCCAACTCTTGAACAGCCATCTGAATTTGTAATGGCTCTTCTCCTTGGCCTGTCAAAACTCCCCCCTGGACTACTGTCAGGAGCTCTTCTTTTTCACCTTCCATCACATCCTTCTTTCTTTTGCCTTCTGGTGATTTGGGTGATTTGGGTGTGCCAGCCTTTAATACATTAGTATAAAAATCTCTTGCTTTCTATATTGTGTTAAGCCGATACATCTCTCCTGAGTAAGTCACCATTAATCCAGCTGGTACCTCCCATCTGTACTGTATCTGGCATTTTTTCAGTTCATCCACCAGAAAAGCATACTCCCTTCTGGCTCTCAAGATCTTAGGGGGGATTTCTTTCATTGTCATCACTTCCTGGCCTTCAACTCGAAGTTTGTTTGTAAAAGTGGCCTGTAGAATTTCATTACGTACTCTCCTTGTAGTAAAATATATCACAATGTCTCTTGGTAAATGTTTCTGTCTAGCAACCCAAGAATTAACGCGATACAGCTTGTCAATCTGCCAGCCCAGATCATTTTTTGACTCCCCCACCAATGATGCCAATACCTCAGACATCATTTCTCTCAAGTTCTCTTATTTGTTCTCCTTCACCCCTCTAAATCTTAAAGCAAATTCCATATCTCTGTATTGTATCATAGCTACATCATCTTCAGCCCTCTGAATTCTGTTCTGAGCTTCTCCTAATTTATTATCCAAGATTACCGTAGATTGTTTAACTTCTTCAACTTTATCATCCACCATTTCAATATTGCCTGCCAAACATTTAAATGTCTTTATGATATCATCCCTAATTTGCTGATTCTGAGTTGCAATCTCCTCTGACACAGTCTGTATTTTTTCATTGGTTTCATTAATTTTTTCATTAATCACAATAGCAAGTTTCTCTTGTATAACTTGGAGGGCTTGTTGTAACATCTCCAACGTTAAAGTCTGTGGATCTGCTGGAGGGGCAGAAGCTTGCAATCTAGGAATATGAGCTGGGAAGCTGCCAGCACTTCCCGTTCCTTTAATAGGAACAGTCTTTACAGGTTTTGAGGCCATCTCCAATTTAAAATTCTTTATATTTTAATCAGAAGCCAAAAAAGAAAAATTCCTCAAGAAAAATTCCAAACTTAATTAGCGTTTTAAAATCCTCCTTCTATTAATACAGAGTTCTTTCCAGGCAAAGGGCTGCCAGCAAAACGAAACTTTCTTTGACTTTCACTTTTCCCCGCCCCTTCAGGCTTCAATCGCCATTTTGTTGCAAAGTGCTAATTATTAGTTCCGAAGGAGGCTACAAACGTCGGAGTTAGGGAAAGATACTTGCAGTCTGATTTCTCCTTGCTTGTTCTGCCTGCTGCTGGTTCAAAAGGTTAAAGTCCCCTCATTTCCATCGGCAGAATTGGTCGCGGCTTCTAGGTCCGCTAATTAGCGGATTCGTCCCTGGTCCGGAGCGGCTTGACAGGCTTTTAGGGAGCGCACACCCTTTGCGCCCCAGGATCCTTTCTAGGGCGTTTGGGGGGGCTCAACCTCCACCTGTCAGCTCTTCTCTCTCCCCTTTGCCTGGGGAGAGGGTTCCAAGCCTCCAGACAGCTGTTTTTCGGCTGTTCTGGGGCTTTAATGGAACCGGGGATCAGGCACTCGTAAAAGAGCGTCTTCGAGGCTCACGGAGCCAACCGGAAGTCATTTTTCCTTGTCTTTTGTGTAATAATTTCCAGCTTTTCATCTATTCTCTGCATTTTATTCATGATCTCCTCACATCTTCTTGTCAAAGTATCTTTAACACCCTGAATTAATAATGCAATTTCTTCCCAAATTCCACTCATTTTTTAATTTTTATTTGTTTATTTCTTTTTGTCCAACAGTCCAATCTTGTTTTCCAACCTAAAATCACTTATCAGATGGTTCACTATCCAATGTCCAAAAGTCTTTGCATCCCAAAATTAAATCAATCCATTCCTCTAGTAATCCAAAAGTTGAACCTTCATAGCTCCCTCTGCCAAGTCCGTCTTATTTTGAAGTTTTTAGGGGTCTTTTTGGTAATAAAGTATTTTTAATCTTGCATTTGAATCTCCACAAGCCAAGTCTTTCCAAAATTTTGGGGGTATGTTGTACCTTCCTTTCACATCAGGTGGCACTCTTAAGTCACATTTCAATCTTAATCTTCTTTATCCAATTTTAATATAATATTCCAAAGTTTAGTTGTAGTATTAGCTTTTTATATAAATAGTTCCAGTATTTTTAAATGCCTATCCAACATCAGTTCCTATCCAATTTGAAAATCCAATTTTCTGTATTTTTACAGATTTTCTATTTTCCTCTTCTATTTCAAAGTAAATTTTATTCAAAATAGCTAGGTCACCACCACTTTAAAATAGTTATGAGTCTCTCTTTCCTGAATATTCTTTTGGGATTACACTTTAAATAAAAGGATTCTTCTCACCCAGTTCCAAGCACTGTTCACCAATTCCGCTCTTGCACATTTATTAGAAGTTAAGTTGTCTGTGGCTTTGTGGCAGCCATCTTAGGCTGCCTCTTCTCTCATCGTGGCATAAAGGAAGCCCCGGGGCTCTACAGGCGAGTTGCGTTCTCATCTGGAATCTCACAGGACACTCCTCCTTAGCTTAACCTTCCCTCCAAGAAGGTTTTGGGCTCTTTCCAGAGCCCACAAATAAGAAGAAGCCAGCGCAGGGACAGAGAGCTCCGTTCCCTTGAGACTGGTATCGCCACAACGTCACTTCCAATCTCCTGTGGTGTAGGGTTCTGATGACTTCCATTTTATGCTCCAGTGGATAGTAGGAATCAAAATGTAAATATTGATCTGTGTGGGTGGGTTTTTTATAAACTTCAGTGTTAAGGCTTCTGTCTTCCTTAATGTGTACCACACAGTCCAGAAAGGCTAGACTTTTTTTCTTAACATTTTCCCATGTAAATTTGATGTGTCTGTCCACAGTGTTGATACGTTAGGTGAACGCTTCCAATTCCTGTGTTTTAATCTTGACCCAAGTGTCGTCCAGATACCTATACCAGTGTGTGGGTGGAATTCCGGTGAAGGAATCTAAGGCTTTGGTTTCTACCTCTTCCATGGCCACAATGGGGGACACAGGTGATGGGAGACCACCAGGAGAGGTCAGGAGGAGGAGACAAAGGAATAGCTAAAGGGCAGCAGGACTGCTGGTGGCCAAGTGCTAAGACAGGACTTCCCTCCTTCCCTTCCTTCCTTCCTCCCTCCCTCCCTCCCTCCCTCCCTTTTCTTCTTTTTCCTTCTTCTCTTCATTCTCCTTTCTTCCTCCTTCCCCTCTTTCCTTCTTTTCCTTCCTTGCTCTCTTTCCTCTTTCACTTTCTCCTTTCCTATCCCTTCTTGGATGCTCAAATGCAAAAGGGGAAACATTTCTCCTATTGTTTTGTTTTGCTAGCCCTCTGCCAGCAAAAACGGAGCTCCCGTGTTTTCAGCTAGGTCGGCCTCCTGCAAACTTCTTCCAGCGAAAATGGAGCTGTGGGTGGGGGCGTGATGGCTTCTTGTAGCCCTCTGCCAATGAAAATGGCTTTGTTATCCCTCTGCCCTCTGCCAGCGAAAACAGCCATGACGGCTTCCTGTAGCCTTCTGCTGTTTTCACTGGCAGAGGTCTGCAGGAGACTGTCACGGCTGAAAACAGAGCTTGGGAGGGCTGCACTTGGCTGTCCCAAACTCCTTTTTTTTTAAAAAAAAAATTGATTTATATGCCGCCCTTCTCCGGAGACTCAGGACGGCTTACAATGCGCTAAGCAATAGCCTTCATTCTTTTGTATACTTATACAAAGTCAGCTTATTGCCCCCACAAACTGGGTCCTCAATTTACCTACCTTAGAAAGGATGGAAGGCTGAGTCAACCTTGAGCCTTGGCGAGATTCGAACCTGCAGTAATTGCAGGCAGCTGTTCTTAATAACAGGGTGCTTTAGACCACTGTACTACCAGAGGCACCATGGGTCGGTCCTTCAATGTTTCCAGGGCACCCCCACAGGCCAGATTTAAGCACTTTGTGGGCTGGATCAGGCATGCGGGCCTTAAGTTTGACACCCCTGATCTAGTGGTTAAGATACCAGGCTAGAAACCAGGAGACTGTGAGTTCTAGTCTCACTTTTAGTATGAAAGTCATCTGGGTGACTTTCGGCCAGTAACACACACTCCAACCCACTTCACAGGATTGTTGTTGTGGGGAAAATAACAAGAAAGAGTATTTGAGTATGTTAGCTGCCTTGAGTTGTTTATAAAAATAATAAAGGCAGTAATAAAGGCATAATAAATGATGATTATTATGACATAACACCTTTATTTTGTACAACTTAAAATGGTCCCCACCTGCTATTTTTCTCACATCAATAACTCATGTGAGGGTGGGTTGTACTAAGTGGCTAGCCAAAGTCACCCAGCCAGCTTTCAGGCCTAAGGAAGAACTAAACTGTTTTTAAATTTCTAATACAGTATCTTAACCGCTACACCAAACTAGCTCTCTTGTAAGGCTAGTTCTATTATCCTTACATGAGCCTACTATTTGGGGTAGAATATTTCTCAGTTCTCCCTGTTACACCATTAATAAATGTACTGTTGAAAATTGTAGTTGTTAATCCAGTATAGTATAGATAGTCCCTAACTTATGACCACAATTGAGCCCACAATTTAGATTGCTAAGTGAGACAGTTGTTAAATAGATTTTCCATAAAATTTCTTGCCACAGTTGTTAAGTGAATCTAGTTTTCCTATTAACTTTGCTTGTCAGAAAGTGACAAAAGCTGATTATGTGGTCATAAATATAATCCAGTTGCCAAGCATCCAAATTCTGTTCATGTGACCATGGGGAAGATGCAATTGACATAAGTGTGAAAAATAGTCTTAAATCAATTTTTTCAGTGCTGTTATGACTTCAAACAGTCACTAAATGAAAGGTTGTAAGTCAACATCTACTTGTAATGAGATATGAAACAAGGTTTTGGAATGTTCTGAGGATACCTTCATGAGTATTTTTTGCTGTTTCATGAATTGGGGGGGGTGTTTCCACTGGAACTTAGCAAATTTTCTCTCACAAGAGCTTTGGCTTTTGATCAGGGTTTTGGGATTTTTTTAAAAAAAAACAAAGATTTCACAGCCTGAAAAAGTCTTTTCCTTATGTTTTCTTTCCACTTTTTAAACTTCTATGGATATTTAGTTTAAACAGCTATTATACTTTCATGTTTCATGCTTCTTAGCAATTTAAAATGAGAACTAAAAAGCGTGTGAACTCTAAGAGAAATTTATTTAAATTCAATATTCTTTTTTGAAGGCATTTTAAACAATTTTTGCATTATGTAAAATTGATTCACTGTATTATTATTATTGCAGTTTTAGTCTAGATGGTGCAGCTTTTGATAATTTATTTTGAAAGTTAAACTTTAGTCATCTTTTTTTATGACTTGCATCAAGCTTAGAATCATAATTGTTACTTTTAAAAGTCCATTGGCTGCTTTGCTCAGAGTATTTTATTTCATTTGGCCAAGTGTCAGGTATTTTAAATATTATATATGAATATTTATGTTAAAACATATTAATTATTTGAGATGTCATAATGTGATGTTCCAAAGATTAATTAAATGAAGCAACCTGTTCTAATTTTTAAAGTGTATTTATTTATCTTTTACCTTAAACTTCTTAAGTCAGATAAGTTGTAAAATTTGGACCATTTGTAAATTCAAATCTTATAGATAGATAGATGATTGAAAGCTATTTATTGCATTTGAAAATTGACTTGTATAGGAGGTTGTGATAGTGGTGACTTCAAAGAAATAGTGCTAATTTAAAATGAAAAATATCATTTTCTAGTATCAGTGCTGTACTAAAACACTGACGTGTGTTTTTAAAGCACTTTTAACTAATAATTAATAGAAACATGCAGAGAAAACTTATTTTGTTGCAAACTTTGAATAGTGGTCCTTTTCATTTTGGTTGGAAAGAAAAAAACTCCATAGACCAGTGATGGCGAACCTTTTCAGCACCAAGTGCCGAAAAGGGAGCATGCATGATAAGTAAAATAGATAAATCAGAAAGTGGATTTTCTGGAACATGGAATGGATACCAGGGATTTATAGTATGAAAGAGATGTGGATAACTTTGCTGTAATGAAGCCACATATGAAAGAATTTCTACTAAAATTTCCTGCTATCCCTGAAGAAGTTGGGGGAAATATAATGAGTAGAATAGTCCAAGCTTTGGCACAATTATTGAATTTTGAGGAAGAAAAGATGGATTGTCAGCTGATATGGGTTTCTTCAGCGTGCTTCCTATGCCATAGTAATGGGGAGGGGGGACATGGGTATTTGAGATGGGGAAGTGAGCTGGTGTAGTCTGATGAGAACTGAAAGAGAGATTTGCAGTCATGAAATATGGCGCTGCTGAAGGGAAGTGTTTACACTCGTGTCAAGGCCAATCGTCCTGAGACTCCAGATGGGAGAAATATCTGAAGATGTGCTTTTCCACAATATCATACTGGACATTGATTGGACTCTCAGGGGAAGGGATTTGGGGTGACTTTCAATCTGTAACTTTCACACGTTTTGAATCAAATCTTGCCTTACTTTTGCTGCTATCACTTCAAACTTGGTAAAAGTACCTCCCCTCTAAATCAGTGGAGTTGGGGGTTTTCTTTCTTGAGTTTTGAATAGAGGCAGGCCTGACATTAGGCAAGATCTGCTTTGTCAGCCAACCTGGAGACACCAGTGTACCGTGGTGGCTGAGCACCTGATGTCGACCCACAGAAGTGACCAGGAAGAGTTTAGATACCTGGGATCAACCTCTTGGCCAAGATGAGACAGAGAGGCTGGATGAACTGCAACTCGAAGAAGAGCCGGTTTCAGCCAGATGGTCGCTAGTGTAGGACAGCTGGAAGACCCCGAGGAGCATCCACCTGGGGAGATCCTCACTAGAGGGCGTGGTGACTTTTCCCTGCCTAACTCTGACAAAGAGGACCTCATGCTAACCCATGCATTGCAATTGCTGCACGAAGGAGTCGAGAGCTGGAGAGCTCGGAAGGCCATTGCCCAGAAGCCTGCCCTGCCATTGTATGGAGAGACCGATCAGGCAGCGGGAGGAGCGGCCACTTCTACAGCCACCATGGTAACCTCTGTTGCTCCACTGGGCAGCTCTGACCAGCAGCTGCTTTGGTGGCTCAAGTCCCCCCAATGGAGGGGCCATTCCCCAGAGGTGATGAATTCCTAAAGTTCCTCCGCTGGGAGTAAAATACGGAAGATCCCAAAATACAGATCCCAATACTTTGGGATTCTTCCTAGCCCAGATCTGGAATTACATGCAGGAATATGGAGAAGACTTGGGATCTGAGGCAGCCAAAGTGAGATGTGTCACCATGGCCCTGGAAGGAGCTGCAGCAGACTAGATGGTCACTCTTCACAGTAACAATGCCCCCAACTAAGGAACTATGACCAGTTTATGGTGTCCTTTCGTCAGAAGTTCAAAGACCCCCTGACACAGGGGTGTCAAACTGGATTTCTTTGACCACCTCATTTTTACCCTCCAATGTTACAGGATAGGCTTAACGATGACCTGGCCAGAGACCGTCACTGTGGCAACCACAGTTGGAACAAATCCACACTCCCCGCTCCTAAGGATCCCCAAAGAGCTGTCAAAGGTGGGCCAGTGCCCAAACCTAGGTCCACAGCATGCTTCAGGTGTGGGAAGGAAGGGCACTGAGCAGCTGAGTGCTGTTCAGCCAAATCAAACCCCAACCTGCAGCTGCTGGGGGCAAGAAAGCTGAGAAGCAGCCACCGAGGCACTGTGAAACAGCCTTGAGGGGGGATGGAGGTTGTTGAGTTTACCCCTCCTTCCCAGGAGCTGGGAGCCCCAAACCTACTGGAGGAGAGTGAGACCAACTCTAATGATGATCCCTGGTAAATCAACATGTGACTTGCGTGACTATCCCAGTGGAGCTAAGAGTGCCATCATCAGGCACCCAGGGGAAGATGCTGGCCCTTTTGGACTCAGGGTGCACCAGGTGTTTGATTAGCCCCGAGGGGGTTGAGAAACCGAGACTAAGGGGATCCATAGCCTTTTGCCAGCTGGATGGGTCAGTGGCGGGGGGGGGCAACTCACCTCATAATTGAACTGATGGAAATGTGGATGAGGAATCACAAAGAGACATTGAGTTTTGTTGTAGCCTCCAAAATGGAGAGGCCGCTCCTGTTTGGATTAACCTGGCTTCAAAAATGGAACCTCTTGTGAACTGGAGGAAGGAGCTTTTGAGAATCTGGTCCCAACCGATGGGAAGACCAGGAGAAAAGCCCTCACTGAGGGCCAAGTTTACAAGGGAATTAGGAGCTGCAGTGCAAGAGCACATGGATGAAGAGGAGAAAATCCCAAAGGAATACTGGGACCTCAGGGAGGCATTCAGTGAGCGGGGCTCTGATGCGCTCCTGCCCCATCATTCCTCGGACTATAGCATAGAACTCCTCCCTGGGGCAAAGCTCCCCAAGCCAAAAATCTATTCAATGACCCCAAGAGAATTGGATGAGCTGCGGGCCTTTATTGACAAGAACTTAAAGTGAGGTTTCATCCAACCAGCTAGGCTGCCATGGTGTTGTTTCATGAAAAGAAGATTGGGTCTCTTCGTCTTTGCATAGATTATAACGTCTGAATGCTGTGTGTGTGGAGAATGTTTACCCGCTACTACTAATGAAGGACATGATGGCACATTTGGCCAAAGGAAAAATCTTTGGACTTGAGGGAAGCTTACTACAGAGTTCGCATTAAGGAGAGAGATGAATGGAAAACTGCCTTTAATTGCCCTCTAGGTTGCTTCCAGTTCAGAGTGATCCCATTCGGATTACAAGGGGCATCCATTGTATTCATGCAATTAATGAATTAGGTGCTGCCTGAACATTTGTACAAAGGGGTCCTGGTCTACTTAGACGACATTCTCATATACACGGAGACTATGGAGGAGCATGTGAAGCTAGTGCGTGCAGTCCTGAATAAAAGCTGATGAATTGTATACTAAATTGTCCAAGTGTGAGTTTCACCAAGACAAGATTGACTGCTTGGGCTATCGCATATCACACAAGGGGATAGAGATGGACTCTGAAAAGGTGTGAGCAGTCCTGGAATGGGCACTCCCTCGCACTAGAAAGCAGTTTCCTGGGTTTTGCAAATTTTTATAGACAGTTCATTCCTTCTTTTGCATTATTCATCACTAGCCTTTTGAAAACTAAGGGAGAATCCAAGCCTAAGGCTAGCTAGAAATACCTGAAGATGGGCTTTTCCACAACATCATACTGGATATTGATTGGACTCTCAGTGCTGAACCCTGGGGGGAGGGATTTGGGGTGACTCTGTAACTTTCGCATGTTTTGAATTAGATCTTGTCTTGCTTTTGCTGCTATCACAGTAAAGATACCTCATCTCTAAATCAATGGAGTTGGGGGTTTTCTTTCTTGAGTTTTGAACGGAGGCAGGTCTGACATGGATGGTTAGGTAGATAAAGTTTATAGAATAAATTCTTATGCCACAGTCTGAGAAGTCTGTAATGATGTGCTCATCTGTTTTGTTAAAAAGAATGATGTGATTGATATCACATCATTCTTTTTAACAAAACAGACCAGCACATCATTTCAAGACTAAATTGCAGGTTTATAATGTAGAAATAGTTGTTTTGAAGGAAATCTCCATTAGAATATTGAGGAAAAGAAAAGCTTATACCTTCCTAAGAATTATTCTAAAAAAGAGAAGGATTCCATTTCATTGGGACAAACTGGAAGAGATTATCTTCAATACCAAGGTTTTTAGACTGAATTCTATAGAAAAAGTGAAGATTTTCTTTTCATACCTAAACTGATTGTAGACACAAGAAGCAAGAATAATGGAGGATAAACTTGATAAAAAAAATCAATAAATCAAAGCCAATTAGTAGAATCAGGATGTCCGACCGAACATGTTATTTTTATTCCAGATTTGCCAGTGTGGATGACTGAAGCTCTGTTTAAACAAAGGGACATCTCTAAGTTTATTTAACAAAGAAAAAAAAAACCCAAGGATTAAAGTATAAATTATTGCAGGATGCTAAAGAAAGAAGAGGTTTGGATCTTCCAGATTTAAAACTGTATTTTGATCCGTGTTGTTTGGTTAGGATGAAAGAAAGGTAACCCTAAAGAATAAGAGATTATTAGGAGGGCGGAGCTGACTTCGCATAGACTCAGTAAAATTGTGTGGTTTTCATGGGGCTCTGTGAAATCCTGCTGAATTCTACCCACCAGGACACCAAAGTTACCTCAGAGAGGTGACGAAGATAGAAGGGACACTCCATTGATCACAAGGAGACCGCAATCTCCTTGTTTGATCCGGAGAAGCCTCTCAAACCAACGGGAGAAGAAGACAGCCATTACGGCTAGACCGAGGCTGTGACAGCTCGACTGAAAAAGCAAAGGACAATTTAACAACAGTATGACTGAACTGGGTGAGATTTTTCCAACTTCCATTGAGCAATTTGCCCCTGTAATAACCTCTAGTGAAAGTGGGACTCAAGAGAGGAGAAGGAGGAGTTTTCTCCTCAAGAATAGTGGCAATGAAGACCGTGAGCTGATGACAGATCCAGAAAAGGGAGAAAAGAATTGTTTGAGAGAATAAATTTTAAAGCCAGAGGAAAACTGGACTGGTTGTTTTAGCAACTTTAATTGAATTAAAAAATACTAGAATACATTGAAAATGAAACTTTGATTTCTGGAACTTTTTAAAAGAAGATCTTGGACATTTAGAAATCCAGAAGTAAAAGCAGAGAAATAGAGCAAGGGCCTCCTTCCCCTAACGGTGGAGAAGGACACTAAGGAGTGAAAAGACCTTGGCTACTGATAAGATTGTTATTGCTACAAGTAACACCTGCAAATTGTTGACATTTGACATTTGGAAACAGACAGTAAAAATTTTGAAACTTTCTGAACATGGTAACTCTCTGAACCTTTGTGGATTATAAATATGCTGAGCAGTTTGAAGTTGGAAAACAGTGTTGATTTATTCTGAGACTAAGTGGATGGTGTTTTGATTTGCAAGATACTGTGGTTTACGAAACATTGGGGATTTGGTGGGCCTCTGGATTATAAATACTATTTGCCAAAAGAAGAAGAAACAGCAGCTGTTTTTAAAAAAACTCTTTGGATTAATTTACAGACTGACTTTGTAGATTACAATAGTAAAGAACTGGGGAAAAAAAGAAAAGGATTCTTGGGTGAATTTCTTTCGGTAATATTTCAAAAGTGGGAAGAGGAGTTAGTTGGAGGTTTTGGATTATTCTAATATTATTTTGAATTATTATTGTTTATCCTTTTTAAATTTACTAATACAGCTTAAAATGACAAGTACTCAAAACTTAACTAAAATAGCGGGGGGGAAACTACATCTGCACCATCAGCAGAAGCATCCAGTCCATCAAGTCAAAGATCAATAGACAGTCTGATACAACAAGAGAAAATGAATACAGTTCAAAAAGAGATGCAGTCAATGTTTCAATCACTACAAATACAAAATAGGGATGAAAAAATAGGGAATTTTCAGCCGATGATAGTTAAAAATGAACAAAAGATTAAGGTAATAGAAGAGAAATCAGAACAAGCAGAGAAAAAAGTGGATGAGATGAACCAGAGACTGACTCTGGCAAACAAAGAGTTAGAGGGAACAGTAATCACCTTAGAAATGGAGAAGACTGAATATTTCCTGAGATTCCAGAATATTGATGAAGAAAAGGTCTCACTGACATGTTGGCAGAATTGTGGGTAGATGCCTTGGAGATAAGTAAGCAGGAGATGCAGGCTGAGATGGATGAAACATTTAGAATACATACGAGTTATGTGAGAAGAAATAAAGTCCCAAGAGAAGTACATGTGAAGTTTATCAAAAAGATAATAAAAGCTGAAATACTCAAAAAAGCAAGAGAGGAACCATTGAAACACAAAGGGAAAGAAATCATGGTCCTGAAACAGGTACCTAGAAGAGTAAGAGACCTATGGAAGCAGTATCAATTCCTGACAGGACAGTTGATTAAATACAATGTAAACTTTAGATGGTTGACACCTGAGGGAATATTAATTACTTGGAATGATAAAAGATACAGATTAGACTCTTTAGAAAAGCATACGATTTTTATGAACACCACTTCAATTCATACAAGAACAAGAGAGAAGAGAGGAAACAGTAAAGGATAAGAGGAATTAGTAGCAGGGGAAAATACACAACAAGAAGAAAGTGAAACTGAAAAAAAGAACAAGCAGAATGAGAAGGAGCAAGAGCAAAGGAACAGAGAGAAATAAGATCAACTAGAATAACAAGACCCATTTATAATTGAAACGATGGAAGAACTACAGCTATTGTCAATTAATACAAATGGGTTGAATTCAGCTATGAAAAGGAAACAAACTTTTACTAAATTACAAAAACTAAATTTAGATTTAATCTGTCTACAAGAGGTTCACATTAAAAATCAATATAACAAATTACTAGAACACCCCAAAATTAGGAAATTATATTTTTTATTAGTACAAAAAAGAAAAAAAGAAAAAAAAGAGGGGTGGTTTGATATATTAAAGAAGCAATAAATGCCAGACAAATTTATACAGATGAAGATGGGAGAATTTTGATGGTGGAAGTAACAATAAACCATTAACAGATACTTTTGAACACGATATATGCACCAAATAAAAAACAAGAATTTTATGAAAAACTTCATAAGAAAATTATAGAAATGGACTATGAAAATATTTGTGTGGTAGGGGATTTTAATGCAACTGTAGATTCAAAACTTGACTACAGAAGCAATAAAGTAGGCAAAAAGATAAGAAAAATTCTTCCAAAAACTTTATTCAAAATGGCGGAAGAAGTATGTATTCAAGATATATGGAGAGAAAGAAATCCTAAGAAAAATCAATATACATTCTATTGAAATAGACACCAATCTTGGTCAAGAATAGATATGATATGGACGTCACTGGATTTAAAAGCAAATGTGCAAGAGATAGAAATAAAATTGAATATATGGGCGAACCATAATCCAGTAAAAGTTAAGTGGAAAGGACAAAAGAAAAAATTGAGATGAATGTTGAATCAATCCATATTAAAGGATAAAGAATGTACACAAACAGTGGAAAAAGAAATGGATTTCTTTTTTAAAGAGAATAAAAAAGAAGAGTCTTCAATGCAAAATGTATGGGATACAACTAAAGTATATTTCCGGAGACTAGCCATAATTTACACAGGGAGAAAAAAAAAAGCAACTATCAAAAGACACTAGAAGAAGAACACAAACAGTAGAATTAGACTTACAGAAAGAACCACAAAAAAAGAATCTAAAAAATCAAATAGAACTAATAAAACACAAATCAAATCTAATGGAAAAAGAAAAATTGGCACAAAAAATTAAAAGTGCAAAACAAAACCTGTTTGAAAATGCTAACAAACCAGGAAGATGGTTAGCATATAAACTAAAAAAAGAGAAGGAAAAGAAGCTGATACATAGATTGGTAGATGAGAAAGGAACTCTCCATTATCAAAATGAAAATAAAAAGAAAATAATTCAGGATTTCTATGAAAATCTGTATGGTCAAGAAAAAATTGCAGAAGATAAAATAAAACAATATTTGGAAAAAGCTGAATTACCTAAAGTGCCTGAAACAGTGAAAGGGATGTTACATGAAAGGATAACGATGATGGAACTAACAGAGGCGATCAAGAGACAAAAGAATAATAAAACACCAGGACCAGATGGTCTACCAGCGGAATTTTACAAGTATTTACAAGACATTCTAGGACTGTCAATGTTGGAAATCTATAATGAAGTATTGTTAGAAGGTAAGATACTAAATACTTGGACAAAAGCAAATATTATTCTTATACTGAAAGTAGATTCAGACTTAATGTAGATTAAAAATTATAGGCCAATATCACTATTGAATGTTGGTTATAAAATATATGCCTCAATAATGGCCCCAGGCTCAGGGGTTTTCCTGGGGACCGCCGGACTCCCTGGTGAGCTTGGGGACACTGCCAGAATTCCTTCTTTGGCAGCGGCAGCGAAAGCGGCGTCAGCGGTGGCTGCGGCTGCAATGGCGGCCGTCTGGCGATGGCGGGGAGGAGAGCGTCGGCCGCCAACCCTGCTGAAGTGGTCGACGGGGTCATCGTGGCTAAGAAGAACATTCGACCGTCCGGGCCTGGCGAGTATTGGCGTGAGGGCTGCCCAGTCGATGGGTTAGTTCCTCACGGTCACTGGGTGACCTCCGTTGGATTTGGGGGCTGGGGGTGGGAGTTTTCTTCCCCCTATTTTCCATCGTTCCCCTGACACTATGCCTATCTCGGATTGGTTGCCATTTACGGACTCACTGGCACTGAAGTTTGGCTCATATTCATCTGAGCCCTCCCCCTTCTGCCGTTAAGGGGACTGTAAATTGTGTTGGGAGGTTATGGGAGCCGGTGTATTTCTTCCATCCCACCAGCAGAGGGGACTAACCATCATACCAACCACCGTGAGAGGGTGGTCTCGGTTCTTGTGCCCCTCGGGCTGAGTCGGTATGGTACTATCTGCATTTCGCCAGCAAAGGGAATTGACTATCAGACCAACCACCGTGAGAGGGTGGTTGTGGATTATTAAACCAACCACTGTGAGAGGGTGGTTATGGACTTTAACCCCTTGTGCTGTGTTTGACATTGCAATGGTTCACTACTTCCATCTCACCAGTAGAGGGGATTGACCATCAGACCAATCACTGTGAGAGGGTGGTTGGATTGTATCCCCCTTGAACTGTGTCAACTTGGCAAGAGATCCTGCCCACTGTGGGTGAGGGGACAGTGGACTTTGGACCTTGGATTTTGGATGCCCCCATCTTATTTGTCCTCCCTGGACCTCTTATTTTCCATCTGGACCCTTGGGACATGGTCACTTATCCTCCTGTGGCAAGATGTATTCGGCAGCTGAGCTTCTTGTTCTGCGAGACTCCCCCCTCTCGCAGGATTGGCCCTCCACTCTATCGAGGGTCTACCTCGATGACGGGTTTTGGAACCCTGAGAGGTGGCACGCGGTGAAGAGGGGGTTGAGGAGTTTTTTAAAATTGTCATTTGCCAATTTTTAAGGGGTTTTGGGAGGGGGGAGGGTTGTTTGGCAAAGGATAGGGAGGGTGATTTGTTGGGGGGGGCCAGGCCCGGCACAGGGCCGTGTTAGGGGAGGTGCGGAGCGGGGATCGGAGGGGGTGGGTGTTGGGAGGGAAGAGGGCGATGTCATCAGTACTGTGGGTGGGAGGGGCAGGTCGAGCAGGGGGCCATATCATGTTGTGGGGGCACATACCCGCTGTTTCCAAGCGGTAACGTACTCCGGCTCCCAATGCTCTTCTCGTTCCCTGGGTTGTCCAGAGCCTCAGAGCCTGGGTCTTAGGCTGATGTTGTGCAACGCCAGGTCTGTGATTAATAAAGCCCCCTTCATCTGTGAGTTGATTCAGGAGGGGCGAGCGGACCTGGTGGGTATTACAGAGACCTGGTTGGGCCAGGAGGGGGGGTCCCCCTCGTAGAAATGTGCCCACTGGGTTTCCGTGCATTTCATCAGCCGAGGGCCCAGGGTAGGGGTGGGGGGATGGAGGTTATTGTAAAAGAAGTTCTTGATCCTAGGGAGGCCACTGAACCTCAGATAGCCGGCTGGTGAGTTTCTCCTTGTGAAGTGGGGCCATGGGAGGCAGATGGGCCTGCTGGTTGCGTACCTGGCTCCTTGCTGCGTGGCAGCGGCCCTGCCCGAGCTCCTCAACGTTATAGCTGGGGTGGCGGTTGATACCCCCAGACTTTTAGTCATGGGGGATTTCAACCTGCCGTCCATCGGTGAAGCGTCTGACGTGGCTCGGGAGTTCATGGCTTCCATGACGGCCATGGACCTGACCCAGTTAATTCAGGGCGCCACTCACACAGGAGGAAACACGCTGGACTTGGTTTTTGTCTCTGGTCAGTGGTTGAATGGCCTAGATACAGGGGATATAGTCATTCAACCCTTGTCATGGTCAGACCATTCCTTCCTTAGACTTGACTTTCTGACCACTACACCCCACCGCAGGGAGGTGGAACCGACCAGGTGGTTCCGCCCCAGGCGCCTGATGGATCCTGATAGGTTCCGAATGGAGCTTGGGCCATTTCCTGAGACTCTGGCTCACGACTCGATGGAAGACCTGGTGGCCGCCTGGGATAGGGCGGCCGCTGGTGCTTTAGATCGGGTCGTGCCTTTGCGGCCTCTGACCCGGTGCCGAATCGGCCCGGCTCCTTGGTTCTCCAAGGAGCTGAGGGGGATGAAGCGCCGGAAAAGACGCCTAGAGAGTAGTTGGAGGGCCAGTCGCTCCGAATCTGACCATACAGTAGTGAGGTCTTACATCAAGACCTACTTAGTGGCGATAAAGGCGGCGAAGTGTAATTACTTTTCCGCTCTTATCGCGTCAGCAGATAATCGCCCAGCTGCCTTGTTTAGGGTGACCCATTCCCTTCTCCATCTGGGAGCGCGGGAAGACCCCTTGCAAGGACGTGCTGAGGATTTTGCACATTATCTGCACGATAAAGTCGCTCAAATTCGGGAAGGCTTGTAGTCTGACTGGGTGGGTACAGGTGGGTTGTCCGAGGTGTGTCTTGAAACTGTTACCTGGGATGAGTTTGACCCTGTGACCCCCGAGGACGTGGACAGGATGCTGGGGAGGTTGAACACAACCACATGTTTATTGGACCCATGTCCCTCCTGGTTGGTGCTGACTACCTGGGAGGTTACACGAGGCTGGCTCCAGAGGATTATAAACGCTTCCTTGAATGAGGGTTTCTTGCCTCCCACTTTGAAAGAGGCGGTGGTGAGGCCCCTCCTCAAGAGGCCCTCTCTGGACCCAGCTGTTTTGGCAAACTATCGTCCAGTTTCCAACCTTCGCTTCTTGGCGAAGGTTGTTGAGAGTGTGGTTGCACGACAGCTCCCGCAGTACCTGGATGAAACCGTCTATCTAGATCTGTTCCAGTCCGGCTTCAGGCCCGGGTACAGCACGGAAACGGCATTGGTTGCGTTGGTAGATGATATCTGGAGGGCTCGGGATAGAGGTTGCTCCTCTGTTCTGGTCCTATTAGACCTCTCCCCGGCTTTTGATACCATCGACCATGGTATTATGCTGCGCCGGTTGGAAGGATTGGGAGTGGGAGGCACTGTTTTACGGTGGTTCTCCTATCTCTCCTACCGGTCGCAGTCTGGATTGGCTGGGGGGCAGAGGTCAACCTCAAGGAACCTGGTTTGTGGGGTGCAACAAGGGTCGGTCCTCTCGGCTCTCCTGTTCAGCATTTATGTGAAGCCGCTGGGCGAGATCATCCGTGGTTTTGGGGTGCAGTGCCATCTGTACACTGATGACACTCAGCTGTACATCACCACCCTAGACCACCCCAAGGATGCTCTTGAAGTGATGTCCCGGTGCTTGGAGGCCGTGCGGGTCTGGATGGGGAGGAACAGGCTCCGACTCAACCCCTCCAAGACTGAGTGGCTGTGGCTACCGGCGTCCTGATATAGTCAGCTGGTGCCATCGCTGACTATTGGGGGCGAGACATTGGCCTCCACGGAGAGGGCGCATAACTTGGGTGTTCTCCTGGATGTACGGCTGTCTTTAGAAGAGCATATGACTGCCGTGGCCAGGGGGGCTTTTTATCAGGTTCGCCTGATACGCCAGTTGTGCCCCTTTCTGGATTGGGACTCCTTATGCACGGTCACTCATGCCCTCGTCACTTCCCGCCTGGACTACTGCAACGCTCTCTACATGAGGTTCCCCTTGAGGAGCACTCGGTGGCTCCAACTGGTGCAGAATGCGGCCGCGCAGGTACTTATGGAGGCGACATGGCACTCCCACGTGACACCTCTCCTGTGCGAGCTGAATTGGCTTCCAGTGGTCTTCCGGGTGCGCTTCAAGGTATTGGTTCTCATCTTCAAAGCGCTCTATGGCTGAGGGCCCGGTTATTTACGAGACCACCTTCTGCCACCGATAATCTCCCACCGGCCAATACGCTCCCACAGAGAGGGCCTCCTCAGGGTGCTGTTGGTTAGGCAATGTCAGCTGGCGCGCCCCCCCCCGGGGAAGAGCCTTCTCTGTGGGGGCACCCGCCCTCTGGAACTACCCCCAGGGATACGACTGATCCTGGACCTCCGTACCTTCCGCCGGGCCCTGAAGACTTTTTTATTTCAGCAAATCGGGCTGGGTTAAAAAATTTTTAATTGGGGAATTTTATGGGTAAGGGGTTTTTAAATAGGGGAAGCCAAATGATAAATTTAATTTTGTTTTATAGTATTTTAATGTTTGTATTGTGTGTTTTTAATTTTGGCTGTTCACCGCCCCGAGTCATTCGAGAGAGGGGGCGGTATAAAAATTAAAATAAATAAATAAATAAATAATAAATAAATAAATAAATAAATAAATAAATAAATAATAAGAGAGATTAAAAAGATTTTTGAATGAATTTATACATTCAGATCAGAATGGATTCTTACCTAAGAGAAAAATAATGAGAGTCATCTTGAATTCACTGGAGCATTATGAAAAACATTATGAAAAACAAATGGCGCTGATCTTTTTAGATGCACAAAAAGCTTTTGACACCATAAATTGGCAATTCATGTTATTACAATGAAAATATATGGACTTTGGTGAAAAATTTACTAATATGATTTAAGGCAATATACTCCAAAAAGACTGCAAAGGTGATGGTTAATGGGGACATGATAGAAAACTTTAAACAAAGGCACAAGGCAAGGATGCCCACTGTCCCCTTTACTATTTATATTGATGTTGGAAGTATTAAATAGAAATATTAGGCAAGATATAGAAATAAAAGGTATGCAAATAAACAAAGAAAAACCAAAATATTAGCTAAAAATCTTACAGATAAACAGAAAAAAGACAGAAGAAAACAGGCATCCAGATAATTAAGAAAGTAAAATATTTAGGAATTCAATTAACAGCAAGATGTGCTACTATTAAAGAAGACAATTACACTAAGCTGCAACAAATCAAATCAGACTTGGAGAAGTGGAAAAAATTACAACTATCCTTGATAGGAAGAATAGCTACTATAAAAATGAATATTTTGCCAAGATTACTGTGTTCTAAACAATACTGATAAAGCTGGAAAAAAATATTTTGAGGAATTAAATAAAACAATGTCAAAATACATTTGACAAGGGAAAAACCCAAGAATGAGTCTGAAAATGTTACAAGGTTCCAAAAACAAAAGGGGTTTTGAGTTGCCAGATTGGGAGTTGTATTATCAGGTCTCTGTACTTACATGAATGAAAGAATGGATAAATCTGAGACACAGACGATTATTAAAATTGGAAGGATATGTTCTTCAAATAGGGTGGCACGCTTTTTTATGGTGTGGGAAGAATAAAATACATAGATATTTTCAAAGATATTATGTTAGAAATGCACTATCGTTAGTGTGGGCAAAAATTAAAGAAAAACATTATTTGAAAATACCAGTCTGGCCCTCCACGATGGAGGCACTGATACATCCAAATATTTTTATCATGGAAAATATTACAAGGTATAAGGGCATCTTGAATGAAAAAGGGGAACTTAAAACTAAGCAAGAATTGAACAGTCAAAGGATTGACTTAGCATGGTGGTCACGTGCAGTACAATCAAGATATGAGAAAGATGCTAAAATGGCTAGCTTCTATAAAGAACCAACAGAACTAGACCAGGTATTAACAGTGACCGATGAAAAACTAATTTTAAAAAATCTATAGTTAGTTACTGAGCATTAAAATGGAAGAAGAGCAAGTAAAAGAAACTGATAGTATGGGCTAAGAATTTTGGTTATACTATAGAAGTTAGATAAATGGCAGATACTGTGGGACAGGAATTATAAATTAACAATGTCAACTGCATACAAAGAAAATTTATAAAAAATGTTTTATAGATGGAATTTTCTGCCAGCAAGATTAGCAAAGATGTTTAAGGATATGTCCGCTAAGTGTTCGAAATGTAATCAGATACCGGGTTCATATTATCACATGGTGGACATACCCAAAGTCCAAAAAATCAGACAAAAATACGGCTAGATATGGCTAGAAAAAATAGTAAAGCAACATATAGATCTAAAGCCACAAATATTTCTGTTAGGTATTTTACCAGAAAAATATAATAAAGGGAATACATATTTAATTTTATATGTGTTAACAGCAGCCAGAATTGTGTTTGCACAACAATGGAAAAATGAAGAGATCCCTACAGATGAAATTGTAATAAAAAAAAATATTAGAATGTGCAGAAATGAATAGATTAACACTTAAGAAGGAAGAAACTGAATATTTTTTAACATGGGATTTGTTTTATCAATGGTTAAATAGCAGAAACAGAAGTTAGAAACTTAAAAGCGTAAGAGAAGAATTAATTACAATGAAGATGTACTAAAATGGATAAGTAAATATTATTATTATGTTTATTATTGATGTTAAGAATATTATTGTTACTATTACCATTACTATATCTCAAAGACAATTGTACTCAGACAGCACATTGTTTATGTAGATACTATTTTTTTATGTTTTACATTATTAAAAAATAAAGAACCTTATATATATATAAAAGATTAAGAGATTATTGGATTTGGAAAGCCATGAATTGAAGTTTGGACAGCATACCTATCTATATGATAAAGTTAAAATGAATGCGGATTTCAAGGATCACTTTATTAGGTATGCCATTTATACAATTTGGAATAAATACAAAGAAAAGGTTTTTCTAAAATATCTCTGGATGTTACCCAAACATTTTTTTTAGAAAGGGAATGATAGTGAGTTACAATTGGTGAATTTATACTGAATAATATCCTTTGTTCAAAATTAATCACTTCTCAAATCAAAAGAAGACTTGGAACTAGAGGGTTGTAACTATCATTGGTTTACCTATCTACAATTAAAAGAAAGGTTTACTCTGGATTTAAAAAAATGTGGTAAAATATATACAAATATATTTTAGTGCTCTCTCTAAATTAACACCAAACACAGCAGTACTTATATCACATACTCAAACATAGACACACATACCACCTTCACATTTATCTTGCCAATACATTGATATAAAGTCCAAGTTCAAATAGCAAGTATCAAAAAATACAGTGGCGTTTAACAGTGACCAATTCTCTTTTATGTCTAGTTGTCATCTGTTGACCACAGCATCACACTCATCACTGAGTTTTCTCTGTAGGCATGCCACTCCAAATGATGTAGAGACTAGTGGGAAAACATATTAAATCATCCCATGTGGAGAACTTTTAAGGGATGCTAAAAACCTGGTCACTGACTTTCCTGAGGAGCAGGTTCTTAGCTGTTCCCCAGATCATTATCAGGGATCATTTAAAAACTCAGGAATAATACCAACAATAAATTGTGAAGAATCTCAGTCCCCCACCTTTTTTTTTCTCTAGATCTGGATTTCTGGATTAATTTGTGCTATGCAGAGTTTGAATCGAAATCTGTTTATTATAGAGAAGAATTACAAATAATGGCCATAATTTTTGGTGATTATTTTTACTTTAAGGTTTACTTTAACTAGATGCCTCATTGTCTTAGAAATCTTTATGCCTGTCATGATTTCTGCATATACATCTTTCTTAGTGAGTGTTTTAAACAATTTCTTGAGAGACTATAATGTCATTATATAGAACTATGGGGGCAACCATTTCCATTCAATGTTATCTTCAGTACATTTTTACTTTTCATTTCACTATGCTTAAAACAGGATATTGAATTCCTATGTTTTAAGGGTTAAAAGTGATCTGAAATGTTGCCTTCCAGAACATGTGCAAGGGCAAAGCACAGTTACCATGGAGACTGCTAGAATAATGTGTTTCCTGTCTTTCTCTTCCATTCTGATAGTAACATACTCCTGCATATAAAATGCTTAGAGCCATATACCATTGGATGATTATCTGAAGGAAACATTTTTTTCATTTTTGGATACACATTAAAATTGATATCAAATCCCATAACAGTATAAATATGGTTAAGTGATACAGAATTAATACTGATACAAAGTCAATAATTTTCAAACATTTTTTCAGCAGCACGTTTTTAAACATTCCTTTCTAAATCTAAAGTCACAATTTTAAAACACATTTTGCCAAACATAATAGGAATGTGTAGTTTTATTCTAGAATGATGTGGAATCTTTCTAGGGTGAAGCATATAGGAATTTCAAGAGTTCCATTAACAGGGTGAAAACCATAACTGAAAAAGATTTCAGAGAAAGAGTGTGTATGTCTGTGTCTGTGTGCACAGGCACACAGGCTTTATACAATTCTGTATCGGCCTCGCCCATCTTGTATATGATGAGAAACTACAGGTTGTTTTTTTTTTCATTTCATTTATGATCCTGCCAAAAATATTTTTTTTCTATAATTGAGTAGTGAAATGTTCACATGATATTTAGAATACTAAGTTTTTAGAATATGGATGTAATTTGAAATAAAAAACTAAAGCATCAGGGAACAAACTGGAAAGAAATGTTATAAACCAGATGATACTTTCATCTGGTATCATATACCAGAAGATCTTTTAAGAAAATTATACCCTATCAGATAATCACAAAATAGAGTATGTAAATATTTGGGCATGGGAATGAATTTATTTCTGTGAAGAATTTTTCACCTTTTCATCTAGCAGTGACTACCAGCAGATGATGTCACCTTGCAGCTGATTGGCTATTTAAGTACCTAGTGCAGGCAAGAGACAGAAGGATGCCGGCACAAATCTCTGTGGTGAATCTGTGGTGTTTTTTCTCAGTTTTGTATGGAATATTTTGATAAATATTGAGATTATTCAACTATACGGCCATGTGAGCAAGTGGGAATATTTTAGGGCAAGGGCCGTTGAAGAGCTGTCAGAGGAATGAGGCGGCTGATCTGTAAACGGATCTGTGATTGTAAGTGTTAAAATCAGGGTGGAAAGAATTAGCAGGGAGTGTTCGTAGACATTGTAGAAGGATTGTAGCAGAAATGGCAAGTACGAGTAGTAGAAAAGCAGTGTTTTTCTTACAGATATGCTGAATTAAATTGAAAATGTAAACATTTAGTTGGAATTACAGATTGTAAGTAGACAGGAAATGTATATCTAATGGATTTTTCCTTAGCTGCCAAAGATTAAACTTTAAAATGATAGATTCTATCATTTGCAAGCTTATTATATGAAATGAAATTGTATTTGTTGTTGTTGTTGTTGTTGTTTGTAGCCTTAAAGTGGAATTCCATTTGGTTGGATTTTTGCTATACTACAGCTGGAAATAATTTATTTTAAAACCAAAATAACATAGGGTTATAATGTTTTTCTTTTTAAAAACACCTTTCTAGATAAAAACTTTGACGATGAAGAATCAGTGGATGGAAATAGGCCATCTGCAACTGCCTCAGGTTTCAAGGTCCCTACACCTAAAAAACCTGGAAATCCTTCAAATACAACAAGAAAGCCAGGATCTGCTGGTGGGCCGAAGGTTGTAGGTAAGGATAATTCAGACATCAGAATACTTTTATTTTGATTTAATCAGAATGATATTGAAGACCTTTAAACAATAATATATCCATTCATAACTGCAGTATTTTGCAAGTCAAAAAGTGTGAAATATCTTCAAAAGCTTAGGTCTTAGATGAAATAATGGTTTTCTATAATATAAATTATGTTACATTTTGAATGGATGCACTAGCTTTCTAAATCTTCGTGACTAGTAAGAAAAGCACACAATTAATTGCTATCATGTTAGAAATCATATGTTATGCAATTAATAAACATTGACATACTCCCATGTACAGAAATCTTCAAAATAAATAAAATAATCCTAATAATATATTAGAGAAAGGAAGAGAACCATAGAACAGACTATATGAAATCTGTCATAGAGGTAGAGACATAGATCATAAACAGGTTTTTTTAAAAAATACTTTCATGTTTCAGTAAATTATGAGTTGCAGGTGTTTGTTTATCTTCTTTTGAAATAGTTGAAAATAGAATTTGACAAAAATAGATATTTCCATTTCCAGATTATTTGACCCACAAAACTAATAACTAAATGCAACTCAGATGTAATACTCATAGGTGATACTGAATGTATATTTAGCATATATTAATCTGCCAGATAAAAATATTTATTCTCTCATCCAATTTGCTTTTTCAATGTAATTTTTAATAGTTGATGAAGGTGCATCATCATTTGAGTGGGGTATTACTCAGATGTTTTCAGGGTAAATCAAGAAGCATTTTAAAATAAGGTAAAAATGAATTTATGTTATTGGTGTTCATGTAAATATATGTTTTTCTGTATCTTGCCTTCTATTTACCTATCTACTAAACCTCAAATATTCTTTGTATAAGTCTGCAACAGCTATGTGTTTAACCAACATAAGGAAATGTTCTCACATTTGGATATATGTTAGGTAAGGCAATATAAGTGGCTTGGCATATTATTTATATTGTACATTATTTTGCTATTCTGCTGTTTTGGTTTTAGTATATTATGACAGTATTTAGCATATTATAAACTATGTATTATGACAAAATAAAATTCTTTTCCAATGAAGCGTTCTCTAAATATATTGTATTACAATTCCTATAATCATTTCTTAGTAAAGTTTGAACCACTGGAAAAAAATTGTCTGCATTATCTGTGCACATAAATGCAGGAAAAATAAATTTATTTTTCCCTTAAAAATTACTGATGAGAAATAGTAGTCTAGAGAACACAAGAAGTTCTAAGGTTGCAAAAGTTGTAAAGCTGTTTCTAAAACTTTGCCCATGTCTTTGTGGATTCAGTCTCTAAATAAACAAAATATGCTCAAAAGTATGTATATAAGATAAAAGAGCCTCAGTGGTGCAATGGACTAAAGTGCTGTTAAGTGCTAGCACTTAGCTGCCAGCTGCCTGCAATTAGTGCAAGTTCGAATCTCACCAGGCTCAAGATTGACTCAGGCTTCCATCCTTTCGAAGTAGGTAAATTGAGGACCCGGATTGTGGGGGCAATAAGCCAACTTTGTATAGAACAAACACAGCTTGGGAGGGGGGGGAGACAAAAGCCCTAATAAGCAGGTATATACAAAAAAGTATGCAGGCTATTGCTATAATGCATTGTAAGCCACCCTGAGTCTACGGAGAAAGGCGGCATATAAATTAGACTAATAAATAAGTAGACTAATAAATATGAAAACTGTTTATTTTTCTGAGCTTATTTTCACTATTAAGCTATTTTCATGCTATTTATGTGTATGGAATGAAATTTTCATCTGTAAACATAGAAAAGTCTCATGATTGTTTACAATTTTAGGAAAAGATGGACAATTGAATCAACTCGTTGGAAGTTAAATATAGGAGCTAAATAATGTTGGTGTAAGGTAAATTATAGTAACTAGATTAAATTGCCACATCTGTATTTTTGAGGCAACATCAGGAAATTGTTTTTGCTAAACATTCAGTTTAGAATTTTTCTTAAGATTGTCAGAGAATAAACACTTTATATATTCTAACAGTGAAGTGACTGAGGAGATTGAGGGTTTCGCCAAGCGGAGGATGGGGCCTCTTCTTCATCCCTTCAGGCAGCGTCCATGTCCTCATCGTGCCAGGCAGATGCGTTGGGGTGTGGCAGTATGGGTCAGGTATGGGTCCTGAGGGAGGGGAAACCCATCCCTGCGGCTGCCAGCGGCCATGCCACTGGTGGCCATGGCTTTCCAGTGCAAGGATGGTGGTACCAGTGATAGGGAAGCCTTGTGGACTTTGAGGCCAGGCCAGTGAGCAGGGCATGGAAGCTTGTCATGGCTCTGTGAGAGCCTGAGTCTGCGGAGGACGACGAGCCAGAACTGGGGCCAACGGAGAGTGAGGGGGTATCGTTTGCTTTGGAGGAACTTGGGGAGGAGCAGAATGAGGCAGCCCCAGGTCCCTCGGGATTGGGACAGCTTGCCAGCAGAAAGGAACGACTGGAATGACCGAGAGACGGGGTAAAAAAGGGCAGACAGTGGAGATGAGGAGCGATGGAGCTCAGGCAATGAGCAAGGACCTCCCCCTCCTGATCCCCAAGCACAGAGAGTGGAGAGAAGGCAGGAACAGTGCAGGCTGACCTCAGGAGGAGAGTGCCACACCCCTCTTCACAAGGCACACCTGGGGACGGAGACTTGAGATGCTGTGGGGAGGGACACTTGTCGGGAACAAGCACTGAATTAATGGAGTTTTGTGTGCTATTGCCGACGTCTGGAATTCGCTGGACTTCTTGCCTTATTGCTGCCTTGTTCCTTTGCTTCGTTGGACTCAATGCCTTGTTCCTTTGCCTCGGTAGACTTCGTGCCTTGAAGCCGTTGTGCTAACAGTGTTTTGCTGGATTACTCACAGCCAGAAACTGCTGGAGGTGTGTGTGGGCGCTCCAGGACTTGCCAGAAACACATGAGCATTTGGGGGAAAGTTGGAGCAATAAAGGGGAGTTTGAACTATCAACTGGCTGTATTGCCTCCGTGCCTTGCCCCGGGTCATCACAGCTCTGGTGTGGGCGTGGCACTGATCTATTCTACAACCTGGTGGTGGACATCTGGGCCAGAACATGGTTAGCCTTAGATCTGACTCACGGGGCTGCCCTGGAGCCAGCAACAGGCTGCCTCGCCCTTGCCTGCCCCCCCCCCCCCAGGCATGCACACAGGAGGCAGTGAGTGCACTACCGGTGGCGTGCTGGATGAAAGAGAAACCCTCAGAATGCAGTCAGCCTGTGGGGCAAGACAGTCCCCAGAGATGCCAGGCTCCATACGCTCGCTCCTGTGCTCACCCAGGGTTGGGGCGAGAGTTTGAGTTTGACATGTCTGAATTAAACAAATGGTTGTAAGTTAAAAACTATCTGTATCTGTCCTCCAACCTCCCAGAAAAGTCTCCCACAAATCTATTCCAGGCGATTCTCTTTCCCTCAAGTATAGATTTTCTGACCTTATACGAAGAGCATGAAATCTCCATTCTTCCAATTCATCAATGAAAATATTTTGGACATCAATATTTAGCATTTTCAGACAAAACTGAGCATCTTTACATATTGAATCATTTTCTTTTATATCGTATATACTCGTGTATAAGCCGAGTTTTTCAGTATATTTTTATGCTGAAAAAGCCCCCCTCGACTTATACTTGAGTGAGGTTGCCGGGACGGAAGTGGACCCGTTCCAGACAGCCATGGCAATTCTGCTCAGGGAGCCAGCAGAGAGAGAGAGAGAGAGAGAGAGATGCAGGCAGGGGTGGGGAGGAGAGAACCAAAAGCTTGTGCGCCAAGATCGAAGGCGCTGCTAGAAATTGGCTGCCAGTTCTCGGGGAAGAAATTAAAAAAAACACTATTATAGCTCCGCCTCTGAACCGCCGGGGAGTAAGGGCAGAGGAACAACCGCTTTGACTGCTCACCCTCAATTTGTCACTCTGCGCAGCGTCACGGAAAAACGCAGCTGCGGGGCAGGAAAGTCCACCAGACTGGCGAGGGCGGGATGGTGGCGTAGGCTTCAAAGGCTTCTTCTCCCCCACCTCAAGACTTGCCCCTATCTCTCGCACCCTTGGTGGGGAGGCTTTGTAGCCTTACTATGCATTTTAAGTGTATTCGCAAAGGAGACGGGCTCGTTCATATGCGCAATCACACATATTACACACCAGGCGCCTCTTTCCTTTTGGTGGAGGAGGGAAGAAATTCAACTTCAGCCTCCTGGTGTGGCGCGGGGCTTTGGGCAAAGGCTGGGGGGAAGGGCCTCTGGCTTGCTTGCTCTCTCTCCCTCTTCAGTCTAGATTGATGCAGGCAGAAGCTCACATTTCCCTTTCCAAGGCCGCTATCGGAGAAGCTGGGCACCAGTGAGGGTTGGCTTTTTGCTTAGCTTTGTCCGGTTGTTTGGGGGGGGAAATGGACAGGGGCCTGGGGAGGAAGCCATGCTCCCCCGACAGCTGGACAAAACTATGCAAAAAGCCAGGCCTCACCGGCTTCTCCGACAGCGGGCTTGCAAAAGGCAGTGTGGCTCCACCTGCAATCATGCTAGACTGCGGAGGGGGAACACAAGCGAGCACTGAGGAGACCGCGGGAGGGAAGCCAGGCAAAGGGCGAGCCTCTCCTCTCACCCCATTAGCCAGCCTGCCAGCAGGGGGTGAATTGGTGGGCTTTATTACGTTCTAGGCATTTCCCACCTGAACGGCACGCCGCATTTCAATGGGGGAAGGTGTTTGGGGAAGGCAATGGAGGAATGGGGGGGTGGCATTGCCAAATGAGGAGCAGCACTGGCAGACTTTCTAAGCCTAAAGCAGAGAGGGAAGGAGGGTGGAAGAGAGATATCCAATCCAACCTCTGTGTCTGAGAGAGAGAGGGAGGGAGAGGGAGAGAGATGTGGCTTCTTGGGGATACATTTTGGAGAAGTGTCAAGAGAAATACTAAAAGGGCAAGAAAAGAAAGAAAGAAAAAGAGAAAGAAAGAAAGAAGGAAAAGGAAGAGAGAGAGAGAGAGAGAGAAAAGAAAGAAAGAAGAGGAAGGAAGGAAGGGAACACAAACCCTGGCACTAGATGTGGCTTCAGAAGACGCTTTGATACCATATTGTTTTTGTTTACCCTCTTTTCCACTTACAGAGCTAGTTTACTGTTTTTCTTTGAATAAATATTCAAAAACATTTAACCTACTGATGCCTCAATTAATGTAATTTTATTGGTATCTATTTTTATTTTTGAAATTTACCAGTAGCTGCTGCATTTCCCATCCTAGGCTTATACTCGAGTCAATAAGTTTTTCCAGTTTTTTGTGGTAAAATTAGGTGCCTCGGCTTATATTTGGGTCGGCTTATACTCGAGTATATACGGTAACTTGCTTGTAGTTCCAAAATATGCTTTCTAGTTATATTATACTTTGTTTTGTTCTCCATCTATTTTTGTGGTTGCAAAATGTAAATAAAATTTGCACAATAAGAACATTTCTTGTTATTTCAATAACATTTCAATAACGTTTCTCCAAATCTGGAATGTCTTAGTATATTCTTTAAACCATATTGTGATAGCTTTCTGAGGTTGGCTAGTATCTTCATTTTGCAGAAAGTATGCTGAGAAATAGAACTGTGTTTAAGAAAGTTGAACTATGGACTTTCCAACTTTTAGATATGGGGCTTTAAAATGTCTTGTTATCACATTTCATCTAGTATATTAGATGACAAATATTTTTTGCTATTTTCCACAAAAAAGCATTTTAGTCTCAGCATCCTGTGGGCCTTACAGAGAAGCTTAAACTACAAAATCCACTTTGCTGAAAAACTTAATCTTCTATTGTAGAAGAAAAAAACATAAGAGAAGAATAAAGATAATAGGATACTTAAGGTCTAACTTTAGTTGTTGGTGCTAAACAAACCTTCAAAATAGATGCATGAAGGGAAGTTTTAAAGATTGAGAACTGACATTGGGTAAGGCTGTATGCTGTTTTAGAAGTTTCTGTTTTTTCATTACCCTTTCCCCGCCCCCCAAAATAAGACATCCCCTTATAATAAGCCCCAATCGGGCTTTTTAGCGCATGGCAATAAGGCCAAGCACTTATTTCAGGGTTCAAAAAAATATAAGACAGTGTCTTATTTTTGGGAAAACACGGTACTAAAATCTAAGAATTTCTACTAAAAACTAGGAATTTCAAAGAGTCAGGTTTTTGTTCATTTGTTTATAAGTGGGTTTGTATTGTGTTGGGCATGTGTGTGTTTAGATATTTCTGGAGTATATTATATATATTTTATACATACACACACACACACATATAAAATCAAATTTATATTTCTCTGATTAAGAAATAAAAGGAGACTAGTATAGATCTATTTCAAGCTATTTAGCTCTCATCAGCTAGCCATATCCTTACTTTGATTCAAACTTGGGCTGCCTGCATGTTAGGCAGTTGTATTAACCTCTGAGCCATAAGTTCTCCTCCCTTCATCATCTTGAGCCAGGGGAGAGATTAAGTGTTTTCTATTAAGTCTACCCCTGCATGTGGGAGGGAGCATACTGCATCTCTTTTGCCTTTCAACTCCAATCCAGGAGCCCTCAAGCAGTCGCATTCACAACAAACCATTTTATACCAAATTTATATTTCGCTGATAAAGAAATAAAGGGAGATTAGTATAGATCTATTTCAAGCTATTTAACTCTCATCAGCTAGCCATACCCTTACTGCCTGCATGTTAGGCAGTTGTGAGCCACAAGTTCTCTTCCCTTCATCAGCTTGAGCCAGAGGAGAGATTTAAGTGTCTCGACCAGGTGTCTCGATAGAAAACACTTACATGTATGTGTGTGTGTGTGTGTGTGTGTGTGTGTGTGTGTGTGTGTATAAGAGACAGACATCGTGATCTCAGGAGCTTAAAATATATTACCCACTTAGCTTTCATTAGCCTCTTAACATCGTCAGAGTGTAAAAACTACCATTGAAGAGATATTCGCCTTTATATATCATTGATCAATTTGACCATTGCGCGCATGATAGGCCCATCCACCTGCTTCCCACCTATAACTAGCTCTGTCATTTTTACTTCAGATATGTTAATCGATGGAAGCTTAGCTCCTGTTGCTTCCTTCCCTGTCGCACACCACTTGGGCTGCCCATCCCCATGGAATAACGCTGAGCTGTCAGATGTTGCTTTAACGTCATTCTCTCCGGCCTCCTCCCACACCAGCGTTCCTCCACCTCACAGACACATTTGATATAGCAAACAAATTTGTTTGTTTTGCCCGTGATCTTGTGACCGGCCTAGCTCGTTCCTCATTACCCATGTCTATTGTGGCTTGAAGCTGCTCCGCCAGGTTCCTCAGCATTTGGCCAGGGCTGGCTATACCTCCACAGGACAAATCTGCATGCCCAAGGGGGGTACCATCGATCTCTACTTCCCGGTAGCACACACAAGAGTAACAAATCTGTGCCACCTTAAAATAGTCCCATTCCTGTTTGTCCCTCTGTCTACTCACTTGTTTTATTTCTGAGAAAATGCTAATATTTAGCAATATTTATGTAAAAGTTTGTATTTTATTAATGTCCTTGCCTTCTTAAATTGAAAATTAATTTTGAAAGTAATACATATATTTATTTTTTGATATTTTATATGAAAACCTTCCAGATATTTATTTATATACCTACAGAGTTTCATTGTTTCTTCATCAGTACTTTTTATGCTTCATGGTATAGTCTGAAACAGTTTCAGAAATTGTTTTAATAGTTATGAAAGACAAGGGAACTGTACAGTACATAAATATACCTCTTAAAACATGTTTTCAAGAAGGGTTGCAAATCCACTGGTTTAACACAAAATGGTAGAATAGTTAATACTCATAAGTATTGCGAAAAAAAATAGAAAAAAGAAAAGAAAAGCATTGCTTGATTCATGAAGGATGTAAGTAAACCAATCAGGCATCATCTTTATTTCACCTGAATGTTGTCTTCCTATCAATTACATCATTTAAACAGTCTTAGTATTCTCCTGTGGCCAATACTGAAGCAACTGTTTCTGTACCTGTATTTTCATCTCTCTTCCTCCCTCCCTCCCTCTCAAATATATAACCTATTACTTCTGTTTTTCTTTTATGGACTCTGTTCACATTAAGGTAAGAGTATAATAGAAAAAAAATTAAGACAATGATAGCATCATTGGCATCCTTCAGTCTCAAGAGACTCTGTATCGTGCTCTGGAAAGAGGTCCTAAAACAGCATCTAGTGTGACTAAAAAGGCCAATTCGAGAGTGGCAATCCCTTCCACACTGAGGGCAGATACATTCTGTCCCCTGCCCAGCCCCCAGGTTTTGCTTGTTCCAGGACTGCCTCTTTGCCTCAGCCTGGCAAACAAGTGTCTCTTCGAATTGGAGAAGGCCATGCTACGTCTTTATCCTCCAAGCTGAACGATCGGAAGTCAAAGTTTCCCAGTTGTTAATGTCCATTCCCAGGGCCTTTAGGTCCCTCTTGCACATATTGTTATATCTGTGGTCTCCCTCTGAGATGCTTTCCCTGCACTAATTCTCCATACAGGAGATTTTTCGGAATCCGACCATCAGCCATTCTCACGACGTGCCCCAGCCAGCGTAGACGTCGCTGTTTCAATAGTGTATACATGCTAGAAATTCCAACACATTCCAAGACTGTGCTATTTGGAACTTTGTCTTGCCAGGTGAGGCCAAGAATTCGTCAGAAACAGCGCATATGAAAGGTGTTCAACTTTCTCTCCTGCCGTGCGTAAAGGGCCCAAGACTCATTGCAGTACAAGAGTGTGCTCAGGGCACACTCAGGACATAGACCTGGATCTTTGTATCTTCTGTCAGCTTCTTATTAAGCCATACTCTCTTTGTAAGTCTGGAAAATGTGGTGGCCGCTTTACCAATACGTTTATTCAGCTCAGTATCTAAAGAGAGAGTGTCAGAGATAGTTGAGCTGAGGTACACAAAGTCATGGACGACCTCCAGTTTTTGTGCAGAGATTGTAATACAGGGAGGTGAATCCACGTCCTGACCCATGACTTGTGTTTTTTTCAGGCTGATTGTTAGTCCAAAGTCTTGGCAGGCCTTGCTAAAACTGTCCATATGTTGTTGAAGTTCTTCAGCAGAGTGAGCAGTGACGGCAGCATCATCAGTGAAGAGAAAATCCCATAAGCATTTCAGCTAGACTTTAGACTTTGCTCTCAATCTAGAGAGATTAAAGAGTTTTCCATCTGATCTGGTCTGGAGGTAAACTGTTGGAACTGTTGCAGTTCCAAAAGCATGTTTCAGCATGACAGCAAAAAAGAGTAAAGTTGGCGCGAGGACACAGCCCTGCTTCGCTCAACTTCGAATATCAAAGGAATCTGAAGTTAAGCCATCAAAAACTACAATGCCCTTTATTTCCTCATGAAAGGAGCTGATGATGTTGAGGAGCTGAGGTGGACATCCAATCTTGGGGAGAATTTTATAAAGGCTGTCCCTGCTAACCAAGTCAAAAGCAGGCTTTGCTCGATGGCTGGTGTCAACTCCTCTGAATGGGCTTCAAGCCAATCTCCTGTCTTTCTGATCTCCTTACCAAATACTGACAAGGCGGTGTTATAAACAGCATTCTTGAAATATTCCTATCATTCAGATGCATTTACTTCAGCTGGGCTTGGGAGAGTTTCCTTGAGTGCTTGTGCAAATTCGTCCACTTTGCCCTGATTGTGGGTCTTGTTGATGTCAATTCGTGTCTTCTTTCCTTCTTCGAGTGATGCAATCTCTTTGTTTGCAGTTTTATTCTGCTGCACACCAAGGAGTGTTCTGTATCACAATCAGCACCCTGATAGCTGCATGTGATTGTAATATTGGGAAGGTTGGAGCGCCTGGTAAGAATCAAGTCGAGCTGGTGCCAATGCTTCGATCTTGGATGTCTCCTAGAGACTCTGTTGAGGCTTTGTTTTAAAGTATGTATTGCTAACGCAAAGACCATAGTAGCAGCAAAATTCCAGCAATCGTTGGCCATTTTCGTTCATCTTTCCGACACTGAACTGACCTAAACAAGTGGGTCAAGAACTATAATCAGCTCCAACTCTGGCATTAAAATCGCCAAGGATAAACAGTGGTTCTTTCTCAGGGATTTTCTTGATAGTAGCAGCCAGATCATCGTAGAATTTGTCTTTGGATTCTACTGAAGATGATAATGTTGGATCATATGTGCTAATAAGAGTATCCAGCCCTGCTGATGAGTGGAGCTGCAAGGACAGAATTCTTTCACTTCATGCAGCAGGTGGAGTAATGGATCCTAGTAGGGTGTTTCTGACTGTGAAGCCAACCCCATATTCCCTACACTCGTTTGATGGTTTTTCCTGCCAGAAGAACAAGAAGTTTTTCTCCTTAATAGATCCTGAGTCTTAACAGTCTTGTCTCTTGAAGGGCAATGATGTCCATCTGCAGTCTGCTCAACTCCATGTCAATAGCAGCTGTCTTACGTATGTCATTTATCTCTTATAAATCGTCAGAAAGGCGGGGGTCATTGTCAAAACATTCCAGGTGTCCAACTTTAGGGCTAAAGTTTTCTTATGTTTGTTGCATGGTGCAAAGTTATCGATCTGCTTGTCGGCTTTGACCCTAAATCCCACGCACCCTGTGAGGTTAACAGACCGTGGCGGGGCAGCACCTTACTGGCTGGGGGCTGCCCAGCTTAAGGCGGGCGGTAGCTGCCCAATGAGGTACAATAACCTCTCCCACCAACAAAAGTGGCCCCTGGCATCACGCTCTACACCAATTAAGCAAAGATTTATAACCGTTAACTGCCACTTCCCGTGTTTTTTCAATGCTGTATGCAAAGCTGGAGTGTCCTCTCCAAGCACAAGGCCTGGGTAGATTAATATGGAGAATAGACTGTTACCCAAGCAGCAGATCCCCCCTCTCCACATCACTGAAATAGTCTAATGGAACGCCAAAGCCGATACGATTAGTTCCAGCTGCATCGCAGGAGTTACCAGAACGTGATTGTACACAGTCACAAACTGCTTCTGGGACTCCGGCTCCAGATTTTGCCTCGAGGTTGACTCCTGAAGCCTTTTCCTTGTGGCTATATCTACTGAAGTAGTAGATATAGCCACCAGGCAGTGGAGGTTTCTAATCAGAGTTTCCCTTCTCCTAGAAGATGGTTCTGCCGTTTTATCTGCCATTGGGGCATAAAGCCCTCTTCCGCCTTCAAAGCAGACAACCATCTTCTCCTGTAACCCTGGATAGGGGCCCTTACGAGGTGCTACCAGCTGGGCCAGTTGGACTAAAGTCTAAAAGAGAGGTATTAGTCCTCTAGCACTCCTCCTCACTCCAGGACTCCTACTCCAGGTTTTGCCTTGAGGTTGACTCCTGAAGACTTTCCCATAGATGGGTATAGCCACAAGGCAGTGGAGGTTTGAGATCGGAGTTTTCCTTCTCCTACATAAGTTGCCTTCCAAGGCTAGCAGACACCATCTAACCAGTTTTTCTCACGCACACATCTAACAAGACTTCCCACTTACACTCAATCAAACAGCCACTCTCCCTTCCCCCTAGAAACAAGCAGATTCATTCATGAGCTGAACTGGAGCACCTTCCTCCCTGCAGTCACATGATTCACTCACTCAAACAGACACCCCCCTTCCCCTTAAAACAAGCAGATTTACCCATGAGGAGAGCTGGAGGATTTTCCTCCCTGCAGTCACATGATTCACTCCAGGGATGAAATTTAAAATTTGTTACTACCGGTTCTGTGGGCGTGGCTTGGGGGGTAATGTGTCTGGGTTGGCATGGCCAACTTTTTTTTTTTTTAACTTTTCAAAGCATTTTTTCTAATGCTTTGAAAAGTCTCTGACGATCAGACAACTCAGCTGGGATCATCAGAGAGGCTTTTTAAAAAATGCTTTGAAAAGCCTCTCTGACAATCAGGCAACTCAACTGGATTGTCAGAGACTTCGGCCAAGAGGTGGCAGAAAAAAATGCTTTGAAAAGCCTCTGATGATCCCAGTTGAGCCGTGCGATCATCAGAGGCTTTTTGTTCTTTTAAAAGCATTTTTTTCATCAGAAGAGGTTGTAGAAAAAATGCTTTTAAAAGTAAAAAAAAAAAGCCTCTGATGATTGTGCGGCTCAGCTGGGCATGGCGTAGGGATTTTTGCTACCGGTTCTCCAAACCATCCTCCGCCATCACTACCAGATCAGGCAATCAGTCCGAACCGGGAGCATTTCACCCCGATTCTCTCTCTCAAACAGACACTTGCTAATGATAGCGAGTTTAGTTTTTTTTTTTTAACCAAACTGTATTAAATTATCAAACAATTATAAAAACAATTAAAATCATAATAAAATATTCATATACATAGATCATATCTTATATTTGACATTTCATTTCTATTCTTTTACATATCTATATATATTCTTCTCCTCTACACAGTATATATTTCATAACCTAGTCCCACATCCATCCTCATGATGGTGAAGTCATTGTTGGTATTTATATGAAATAAGCATGGGAATACACTACCAATTATCAGTTCTTAATTTAAAACTCACTATTAGAAAGAAAAGTAAAATTTAATACTCATCAAGATTATCTTTATACTTTACTAAGTATATCCTTATCCACTTTCTTTTCGCTTAATCTGATCGTACCACTTGTCCCATACCTTAAAATACTTTGAGCTTTCCTTATCCTTTAATTTCAGTGTTAGTTGATCTGATTCCGCACATGCATATATTTTTTGTATTATCTGTTGGTCGGTTGGCAAATGATCCGTCTTCCAAACTTGTGCAATTGCTATTGTGGCCGCCGTAATTATATGATGTATCAAATATGTCATTTCTTTTCTAATATTTTGTTTATATATTCCTAATAAAAATATCTCTGGGTCTAATTCTATTTCTTCTCCTGTAATTTGTGATATCCAAATTCTGATTTTCCCCCAGTATGCCTTGATTTTGGGACATAGCCACCATACGTGATAGAAAGTTCCTCGGGCCTGTTTACATTTCCAACATTTCGGGTCCAAATTAGGGTACATTTGTGCTAGTCTCGAAGGGGCAAGGTACCACCTATACCACATCTTGTATTGATTTTCCTTGTAAGTTACTGATTTCGTTATTCTAATGTTGTTTTCCCAAATCCTTTCCCACTCTTCTAGTTGAATATTTTTACCTATGTTTCTGGTCCAGGCAATCATTTGTCCTTTAATTATATTCTCATTTAAGTCAATTTCTAGTAAATATTTATATATTTTGGATATTAATTTCCCTTCTTTCGCTTCCAGAAATTTATCTAGCCTATTAGGGTTCACATCAATTCCTCCTTCGTCCCTGTCTTTCCTATACCTATTTAGTACTTGGAGGTAGTGCCACCAATCCAATTCTATTCCCACATCTCTAAGATCCTGCGTGTTCTTAATAGTCCATTTGAGTCTAATAGGTCCCTATACCGTATAATTCTATGAAGAAATATAGTATTGGGGTGCATAGACGCCTCCACTGTGGAAAGCCACCCGGGAACCTTCGTATAGCATTTTTTCTTTAATTCTAACCAAGTGGCAATTAATGCTCTCCTAATTATATGATTGTTAAAGTGTTGGTATGTTTTGTTCCCGGTATTCCATAGGAAGGTGTGCCACCCCATCATTAAATCATGCCCTTCGAGTTTTAATAACCGTTGATTGCCTAAATTAACCCACTCTTTTATCCATATCAGGCAATGCTGCCTTGTAGTATTTCTCCCATGCCGGGAAACCTAAACCTCCTCTTAGTTTATCATCCTGTAGTATGTTCAAACTTATCCTGGGTTTTTTCCCCTCCCTTAGAAATTTAGACGTAATTTTATTTAAATTAATAAAGAATTTTTTCTCCCCCTTTCACTGGGATAGTTTGGAATAGGTAGAGGAGCCTCGGCAAGATGTTCATCGTCAGAGCCGCTATCCTTCCTAAAAATGAAATGTTTACATTTTCCCATCTTTCTAAATCATTTTCAATTTGATGTATCATTCCATCGTAATTGTTTTTGTTTATGTCAATATTCTTATTTGTCAGGTTTATTCTTAGATACTTTATTTTCTTAACTACTTTTAGCCCAGATTGTTTCTCTAATTCCTCTATCTGTTTTGTTGTTAGGTTTTTGGTTAATATTTTAGTCTTATCCTTATTAATTTTCAAACCTGCGACTTTTCCAAATTTTTCAATTTCCTTCATTAGATTGGGTTCTGTTGATAGTGGGTCTTCTAAGAAGAACACAAGGTCGTCCGCGAAAGCTTGGACCTTGTATTCTTCTCCTTTTATTTTAAGCCCTCTTACGTCTCCATTTGCTCTAATTCTTCGGAGCAGGTTTTCTAGGGTTAATATAAATAATAGCAGCGAGAGAGGGCACCCTTGCCGTACTCCCCTACCTATTCCAAAAAAATTTGTTACTTCTCCATTAATTAGTATTCTTGCCTTTTATTTAGTATAAATTGACAAAATTAATTCTCCAAATTTCTCACCAAATTTCATGTTTTTAATTTGTTGGGTCATAAAGTTCCAAATGACTCGATCAAATGCCTTCTGTGCATCCAGAAAAATCAGGGCTACCTGTTTTTCCCGATGTTTTTCATAATATTCAATTACACTCATAACTGTCCTTAAATTATTTTTAATTTGCCGGCCTGGTAGAAATCCGTCCTGATCTACATGTATTTTCCGGTTTAATATTATTTTAATTCTATTAGCCAATAAATTCATAAAAAATTTATAATCCGAATTTAATAACAAAATCGGTCTATAATTTTTAATCTGGGTGGTGTCTGCCTCTTCTTTTGGGATCAATGAAATATAAGCTTCTCTCCAAGTATCTGGTATTTTTGATTCTTTTAAAGCCTCATTGTAAACTTCCAAGAGGATTGGGTTCAAAGTTTCACCTAAACTTTTATATAATTTTACTGGGATCCGTCCGTTCCTGGTGTCTTCTTATTTTTCTGTCCTTTAATTATCTCCTGCAATTCTTCTTTGGTAATCTCTCTATTTAACATCTCTCTATCCTCTTCCGCAATTACTGGGAGCCCTTCTTCTTCCAAACATTGTTTTATTTTCCCATTCGATACTTCCTCTTGGCTATATAATTCCTGAAAGTATTGAATTGCTATCTCTTTTTTCCTTTCAGTACCATTTTGTAGATTGTCCCGTTTATCTTGTAGCTGGTGTATAGTCCTTTTCTCTTTTTCTTTCCTTAATTTGTAGGCCATCCATCTCCCTGGCTTATTCTCCTGCTTGAAATAATTTTGTTTTATATATTTCAAAGAATTAATAGTTTTTTCCTGTTCAAGCAGATTCAATTTGTGTTTGGCTGTTATCCAGTTAGCTTTTATTTTATCGTCTCCTGGATGGGTACCTAATTTTTCTTCCCAATTTTTAATTTCATTTTGTATGTTATTATACTCCCTTTCCTTTTCTTTTTTCCTTTTACTATTATAAGCAATAGTTATACCCCTTATATAGGCCTTTGTGGTGTCCCATAAATTCTGTAGGGATGTCTGATCTTTATTGTTGTCTTTGAAAAACCATTTTAGTTCCTTTTCTAATTTTCCAATATATTCCTTCTCTTTAATTGTCTGTACGTTCATCATCCATCTGTCTTTTTTTGGTACTTGCCCTTTCTATTCTATTGATATTGGATTATGGTCCACCCACTCATTTATTCCGATATCTACCGCTTCAACTTCCTGGACTAAGATCTTAGAGATCCATATCATATCGATCCTTGACCAGGACTTGTGTTGACTAGAATAATAGGTAAATTTCTGCTCCTTTGGATTCTGAAACCTCCAAATATCTATCAAATTTAGTTCTTCTGTTAGATTGAAAAATGTGTTAGGTAGTAGATTTCTCTTCTTTTTGTTATTTTGGTTACTTTTATAGTCTTTTTTCAAATCCGTTATTGCATTCAAATCCCCCAGTAAACAAATAGACTTGTTATTTTGTTCAATTATTTTCCCATGTACTTTTTGAAAAAATTCTTTTTGACCATTACTTGGCGCATATAATACTACCAACAATACTTTTCTATTCTTAATATTTATTTCTATTAACAAAATTCTTCCATCCAAATCAGCATATATCAATTTACTTTCTACCTTCTCTTTAACATACACTACTACTACTCTCTTTTTTTCTTCAGCCAAAGATGTATATACCTTTCCTAATTTTTTACATTGCAAGTACTTTTCGTGCTGCTTTCTTATATGTGCTTCTTGTATGCATATTATATCTAATTTTTTTCTGATTAATTTCTTGAATATCTGATGTCTTTTAACTGTTGAATTGAGTCCATTAACATTTAATGAAATAATTTTTACATTCGAATCCATAGCCTAATCTGGATGTATTTCCTATTACTTCTTTTTTTTTTTAATTGAAAAAGTTTTACAAGTACAAATTTCCCCATTTCCCCCCCCCTTTCCCTCCCTAACCCTCCCTAGCCCTCCCCTCCTCCCATGACTTCCCCAAGGTGAAATCCAAATCCAAATCATATTATATCATCATACTTTACCGCACATTTATTCTACCCCCTGTGTACTATACATTTCTAGATGACATTGAACTATTCTCCCCCCTGTATACTATACATTTCTACACAACATTCAACTAAAAGCTATCTGGTACTTCCTAGTTTGATATTTATTCTGCACATAATCTATCCATTTCTTCCACTCCCGTGCATAGGTCTCTTGAGTCCGGTCTTTTAAGTATGCCGATATCTTCGCCATTTCTGCAAAACTGGCCACCTTCAAAGTCCATTCTTCAATAGTAGGCATAACATCCCTTTTCCAATATTGACCAATCAGTAACCTAGCTGCTGTCACCATATACAATATCAATTTTGTTTCACCCATTGAAAAGTCCTTAACTATGCCCAATAAAAACAATTGAGGAGAAAATTGGAGTTTTTTCTTCAAAACATTTTGCATAACCCACCAAATTTTTATCCAGAAAGCCTTCACTTTCTTGCAAGTCCACCATATATGATAATATGTAGCATCTAAACAATCACATCTCCAACATTTTGGTTGAACATGCACGACAATTTCTTAGGATCTAGATGTCACCTATAAAACATTTTGTAAAAATTTTCCCTCAAATTCTGTGACTGTGTAAATTTAACATTCTGAACCCATATTTTTTCCCACGTTTCCATCATAACTGGTTCTGCAAAGTTTTGCGCCCATTTAATCATACAATCTTTAACCAATTCATTTTCTGAATCTCTTTCTAACAAAACATTATAAACCCTCTTGATATGCATTGGGCCTTTCTCTTTTATTTGTCTTACCAATTCTTCTTCATGCAACATTAAACCAGTTTTTTGATCTTCTCTCCATCTCAATTGAAGTTGATTATACTGTAGCCAAGTTAAATTAATCCCTTCTTCCAACAGTGTATTTAATGTCTTTAGTTGCCATCTGCCCCCATCATTAAAAAGTACTTCTTTATATAAAACCCCCCGAGTGACTTTATATTTGTATTCCTTATAATATGACCAAGATCCAACTACAATGGTATTTTGTAATCCCATTTGAACTGGTGCTTCTTCCATACTCTAGGAGTTTCTAAATATATTTCCTATTACTTCTTGTCTTTCTTCTTCGCTTCATTCATTGCTCTCGTTGTTACTCCTCTTCCTTCCAATTTTTCACTTTCTTCCTGCGTCTCTTTTCTACTATTTCTCCCCTCAAAAGATCGATCTTGCTGTTCCGAGGCTTGTCTGGATCTGTTTCTCCCTTCTATTTCTTCTCTTCTGCCATTGGTTCTTTCTGCCTCGATCACTTGGTCACGTAAGATTTGTGCTTTTTCTATATTATCCACTTTTATCTTTTTCCCTTGCCACGTTACCAGCATCTCTTCTGGTATAATCCATCTGAACAGGATTTGCTTTTCATTTAAAATCGACGCAAGAAATCCATACTCTCTTCCTCCATTCTCTAATACGTCTCGGGATCTGTTTCAATGTAATGATTTCTTTTTGTTTGTAATATATCGATTCATCTTTTATTATTTTGTATACTGTGTCTCACTTTCTTTCTTGCAAATCTTACGTGGACCTCTCGGGGGAGTTTTATGTTGTCTGGCATAGTTGGTGTGCACACGATATGCCTCTTCAAGTTCCTTCATTATTTCATCCTTATCCCATTGTAGTACGTTTGCAAGTATTTCTGCCATTACTTCACATAGATCTTCATCTCTCTCTTCTTTAATATTTTGGAACCTCAAGTAAATCTCTGCTTTTTCCATTTCAAGTCGTGCCACCGTGCTTTCCAATTCTTTGTTAAGACAGTTCATTTTTCCATCTAATAATTCTATTTTCTCCTCTACCTGTTCTGTTTTCCCTTCTATCACAGTTATCCGTTTTTTGTTCTTTAAGATCAGTTCTAGGAATAAATCTACTTTTCCATCCAGCTTTTGAACGTCGTCCTTGATGGCATTTTTAACATCGTCTAAGTCTTTTCTGGTTTGTTCATAATTCTTTGCCATGCATTCCTGCATTTTTAACATTGTTTCCTGTATGGATACTAAGGTTGTCTGCACGGTCTGCATTGTCATAGTAGGAGTTTGTTTTTCAGATGGAAACATAGTATCTAAAGTTTTTTGTGCTATTGGGGAAGCCGTCATTCCACTTGGTATTGAAATAGTTTTTTTCCCAGTTTTCCCTGTCGTTGTTATAGTTGATGTCATATCGTTCAAAAGTTTATGTTGTTTTTCTAATATTTTGTCTGTTCTTTCCCAAATCAGCATCCAATGTTATTGTGTATTGTTAGTATGTATAATATCAATTTCCACTCCAATCTCGTATAGTTTGAGCTAATTTGTTATCAGTTATAGTCCTTATTTTACTCTAAAATTTATAGTTTAAAAATATAAATAGAAATATAGAAATATAAACTCTAAAGTACTAAGTCACAGTCTGAACTAATCTAATCAAATAGTCCTGATAGTTAATCCAAAACTACTAAAATTTTAAACAACTCACTTAATCATTTAACCAATAAATGAAGGGAAAAATAAAAGGGAAGGAGAACAAGAGAGCAATACAGTCTAATCAGTAATCAATTCATTGGTAAAAATTAATACTCCTAATCTTCTATAATTATTCTATTAAGGCTCTATATAAATTTATAAAGTTTTTAAGATATAACAATTATGTCATTGTCTAATTATAAAATATTGGACTATAAAATTATTCCAGTTATTTCTATTGTCTATATTTCAAACAATAGGTTATAGTTGTCACCCGTTCCAATCACTGAGTTCGAATATCACTATCCAGTCTTAACTTATTCAAGTTCACTCCTTATATCTTTAGTAATTTTAAAAGTTTTAAAAGGAGCTCTTCTTTTGTTTTTATATTTTCCAATAGTCCAAAATGGCTGCGTCAGTCACAGTGTCAATCTATTTCTTCTTATCTGTCACTCTTCACTTTATTTTGCCCCAATAATCTTCTCCTTCAGCGCAGTTCTCGTTCAGCTTTATCAATCCAGCCCTCAATCCTATGTTCTTTTCTCTTCCGACAAAAAAGGGAGAGCTTTAAACTTACTGTCACAAATCTTAAAAATCCGGTTTCGCTGAGTCACTCTGGCAAGTCTTTTTTATTGAAAAAGTTTTCAAATACAGATTTTTTCCCCTTTTTTTCTCCCCCCTCCTCCCTAACGCCCCCTCACCACCCATCCCCCCTGTGACTTCTTCAAAATAAAAACCTAATACATAACAGATTATATAATATTTTACCATCCCCTTACTCCCTCCTCCAAATACTGACCCTTACTTTCTAATGATATTATTAATATTATTACTTCCCCCTTTTACCATACACTTCAAAATAACATTCTGCTATAACATTGTATAATAACTTCTGATTTAGCACAGTAATATTATTATGACTCCCAATTTAGCAATAATCTGCCCTTTTTTCTCCTCCGCCATACTTATGTCTGTATATTAATATAACATTTCTGGCAAGTCTTATTCTTTGCCGCTTCCTCCCTCGTTACGCCACTTCTTCTTTCTGCTGCGCTTCTGGACTTTAAATCCCATCCTCTTTCGTCGGTCCCTCGGTACTTGAAACCACTTATAACACTCGATCTCTGCTCTCGCCGCCAAATTTCACCTCTCTCACTTCCTCATCTTCCTGCTCTTATACACTTGGGACGTCTGGTCTCTGGATCCACCGAATCTGCCTCCTTCTTCTATGTCCAAAGTAAGGACTCTCCTTGGTCCAATGAGAGATTGCACCTCTCCACACCGCACCTCTGAAATCACCCTCTTTCTCCCGGTCCTCACTCGGACTGATCGCCCACTTTACGGGCACCAAAACACAGAAAATCGCCACAAGAAAGCGGAGCTCTCCTTTCTCATGCCGCTACGACCTACACCTCCGCCAGAAGTCCAATAGCAAGTTTAGTTTTTAATACGTACTGTATTAAATATTTAATACGTACTGTGTTAAATTAGTACCATTGTACTAATGGGACAAAGAGAAAACAGAATTGTAAATTATTAAATAGATATAATTACAAGCTACAACTATGCTAGGATCACACAATATCTGCAACAGAATAAATCTACATTTTTGTTTACAGAAATTTACCAGAATAGATAAAATATAGTGTCTGAACCCAAGTCATGCATCGATAAAGCCAAGACATGTAATAAGAGAAAAAACAAACCTGGAATCTGGACTTAGAAGTTACACAAAGCTTACTTTGTTTTATGCTCTAGGAAACTTTTGGCTAATACAACTATTATTGCCTAATAAACTCTTATTTCCCTAAGCATTTTAGTTATCTTCAGTAAGTTATATTATCCTACTTTTTCAATATAAATGATGTGATTTGTCTATGGAGATTCTCAGTCATCCAGGTCATGGTTGTCCCAAAGATGCTTTTTCAAGAGGCAACTGGACTTGTTTTTCTTTGAAGACATTTCATCCAAGAAGCTTCTTCAGCTCTGACTGGATGGTGGGGAATAAAATGTGTCGGGGAAGATCATCCAGGAATGGGTGGAACTCTGCTTCTTTGCTTGGAGACCGAATGTATTTTTCTTGGCCATGCCTCCCCTCCCTGAGTTCCCTAGTTCGTCTCGGTCTTCCATGAGTAGAGACTGAGAAACAGGAGGCTCACCCATTCCTGAATTTCTTCACCGTAAGACATCCAAAACTTGAAATACCTTACTGAGCGAGGCTTGGCAATCACTGGCAAGCGATCTGGGGGGTTACTGGTCTGCTGGTAACCCTCCTGTCCGGCTTACAAATCAGCCAAGGTCCCTGCTGACCCCATGCTTAGCGGAGGGGGCATTGCCTGCTAACGGGCTGCCCCTGGCAAGAGTCTGTGAATGCAGAAAGGGACTCAGACCGTGCCTGGCGTCATCCAGGCATACTGTTTGCAGCGAGCACTGCTTGTGCCTCAAGAGCCGCGGCAGGAGCGCTCATGACGAACTAGTCTGCCCGATTTGCAAGGTGGAAAGCGGCTGATAGGTTTGGCACCATTATAGCTGCGGCAGAAGTGCTCATGACGAGCCAGTCTGCCCAATTTTCAAGGTGGAAAGCAGCTGACTCATTTGGTGCCATTATAGCCGCGGCAGGAGCGCTTCTTGTGAGTCAGTCTGCCTGTTACCACCTGGATAGCAGCTGATGCGTTAGGCACCATTGTAGCCACAGAGGGAAAGCTCTTCACGAGCCAGTCTGCCTGTTACTACCTGGACAGCAGCTGGTGCATTAGACGCCATTATAGCCATGGCAGGAGCGCTCTTTGCCAGCCAGGCTGCCCGTTTATAACTGGAAAGTGGCTGGCGCGCTAGGTGCCATTGTAGCCATGGCAGGAGCACTCCTTGCAAACCAGAAAAACAGCTGTTGCATTCTGTGCCTTTAGAATCGCAGCAGGAGAGCTTCTTACAAGTCAGTCTGCCCGATAATAGCTAGAATGCGGCTGGCGCATTAGGCACCATCATAGCTGCAACAGGAGAGCTATTTATGAGACACTCGGCCCGTTTTGCTTCCTGAAAGGCGGCGGATGTGTTCGGTGCCATCATAGCTGCGGCAGTAGAGCTCCCTCTGAGCCAGGCTGCCTAGTTCCAAGCCAAGAGAGGAGGCTTCCCCCTGAGCTCGTTGAGCAGGGGAGCATTCAGAACAGTCACAGCCACGGTAGGAGCATGCCTTTACCACCGCGGTTGTAGACTGGCAAGCCAGTCTAGCCATCAGACAAGGTAATGTGGTAGATATACCTGGTGGCATTGCAGTGGTGGCAGGTGGTCTCCTCGAACCAGGTTGCTTTCCACCAAGGTGTGACACGGCAGAGGCGCCCTGCACCAGGTTAGCCGCAGCAGGGGAGATCCCTTTGGGTCAGTCTGCTTTGTAGCAGGCAATGTATCGGCGGACACCCCCAGCACTATGGTGGTCTCGATAGGAGAGCTCCTTTCACGCCAGTCTGCCTGATGACACATGTGTTAAACAACAATTAGAGCCACAGTGGGAATGTTCAGGGCGAGATATAAAAAAGGATGGAATTTTGGCACCCTTAGAGCCGCGGCGCCGATTGTGCCTTGTTAGCTAGCCTGCTCAGCGTTAACATGGTGGGCGGTCTTAGCACTGTTTGATTTCAGATAGCAATTGCTCCTAGAGAGTCAGTTTGCCTGGCTTCAGGTGGAGAGGGGTGAGTGATACACTTAGCACTATGTACAGACTAAATTGGAACGAAGGTCACTCATAGGAATAGCTTCTGCCTAGTAATAGCAGGTTGCCTCATGTCACTGGAAACGTAGGCATAACCCTCTACCATCTGTCAGTGCCTTCTCATCATAATGTACTTATCAAGCTGCAGTCCCTAAGACGGTTTGGCAGCCTCGAGTATCAAAAGGCTCACTGGCCACCTTCTCGGGGCCCTGTGTAAATGTGGTCACTTTCCATTAACGGGTTGTGAACTGAAGTCCAGTCCACTACCACCAGCATATTATCACCCCTGGCCTCCAGGTGACACTAGACAGCAAGCCTTTCAAATTAGACCAATAGATCTCCTTTAACCTGAAGCAGGGGACCTGCTTCCTCCAGGGAGACTTAGGCACTCCTGACACTTCTTTACTCCCTCAGTGGTGGAATACATCATGCAGGAGGAACAGAGCCAGGATTCGCTGGTGCCTAAATTATACCTTCTAAGGCAACTGCCCAGGAGATGACTGCACTTGGAGACATATGCACAGGGCCACTGGCCACAATTGGCATCTGCAACGCAGGGCGAAAAGGGGACTTAAGGTCTTCTTCCACATATCCTCCAGTCAGAGTGGATTCCTCTTCCGGGGAGGTTCAAGATATCAGGTTAGTCACAGAGGATGATTTAGCCCTGTATCATCGACCTCCACCGGACTCGCTGTCCAGTCCTATTGGGACTGTGTTCTGCAGGACCTTGGCCACGGCCAGCCTGGGATCAGGGTCAACCTTTCAGGCTCTTTGCGAAAGTCAATAAGATCTACCAGTATGTGGTTTCAGAACTGAATGTCTGGATTGAGGTCATTCCATCACCCAACACTTTCGGACTGGGCTCCAGATACTAGGCCATCCCAGGGGTGGAACCACCCAGTCCCTGAAATGGGATGAGGACTACAATCGGTAGCCACGACCTCACTGCACCCTTACAGGCGCCAAAGGTCGCTACCACAGTGGCAGCGTTGGGCTAGGCCCCTCCATTCTACAGAGGGAGGCAGTTGGGTCTTAAGCAGGCATACGGTCGGTGCCTGGTCTATTACACCGTCAGTGGCTGCTCCTCCCTCCTCTTTACTCGTTCCTTATGAGAGCTACGACAGCATCAAAGGAGAATCCAACTGATGACACAAGTTCACATCAGGAGGTAGCTGACCTTAGGGCCACTCAGTTGAGCGGCCCCCTCTTCCAGAGGGCATGTTTGTGGCCATGTCACTTGCCTCCTCAGTGCTGACTGGTCTTCTTCCCTAGCCTCAACATGGGTTGAGGATGGTTCAGGGTAAATGGAGCTTGGTCATGACTGGCAAGATCATGCCTGATGGTTGCAGACAACTCTGTCGTCACTTTCCTCCTTCGCCTTGCAGGGCTTTTTTCTCCTTTTCGAGCCTGGAAATGGTGCTCGACTGCAGCCGACCTCAGGTGACCTTTCCGGTCTGGAAGACCAGTTGACGGCCAGTTTGGGGAAAAGGGACCACCAATTACCTCTCGGTAGGGGGTCATTTCAGAACCTGGGGGTTTCAACTCTCCCTCTGCCATTTTACTAGAGGTCGGCCGACCACATTGGTGCTCACCTCGGCCTCTTGACTGGCAGGAGAATGCTACCACCGGTCCCTAGAGACCCATAGGGGTTGTAATCCTATTCATCTGTATTCAGGTCCTGAAGGTCTCGGGGGACCGGGAAGCAAATATTGCCTTCAAGAGGGCTCCTCCAGCTTCTACAGCTCCCATGCCATCTTCCGCAAAGAGGGTAACTAGCGATCTATCGACATTCCTTCTAACTTTGTGGCAACTGACGTTTTATCAGGGCTTTAATATTCGGCCTCCCATCGGCGCCCTGGACACCCAGAGAATTGGTTCTACCTTTCCTCGCTTATCTTGAGTGATGTCACTAAGGCGTCAATACTGTCTGGAGATCAGTTTCTTCCGGTTGTTTTCAGGCCTACTGGCGGGACAAGGATTACAATGGCCGATACAGGTGTTCCACGAGCAGGTCTTCTCACCATGCATGGAATATAGACAACTCCCCTACACTAATTACCTCACTTGGGGGTTTTAGGGAACCCTCAGCTGTCGTTGTATATCTTCCCAGTTGGACTCACTGAATTCCACCTCACGGCCTCCCTAGGGCATGCCTTCAGTCCGTGCACTGAAACGACCTCCGGCTTTACCAAGGTACCACAAGGGACCTTGATTATGGGGGTTGGGGTTCCTCAACCGGTACAATGGTTGTCCTGATCATTGGTTCCACGGGAGGTCGTTTCACAGCTCCATCTGACCCAACTTCCCCTATGGGTGTGCACTGGCTGGGGAGGAGGATGCTCCAGCCCCACTAGCTAAAGGAGTGGTGCGTTGGCCTAGAGGTGGAGCTCTTGCCCCATGACCTCCAGGCTGCGAGTTTGATCCTGGGTTCAGGCAGATAGCCCTCTAACTGAGACCTTAGATCTCCTTGTATTGGGCCACTTCTCAGCGGACAGCATCTGTTGGCCATGCCCAGGACGCTACAAGGGTTCTGGGGCTCTGTATCGAACCGATGCACCTTGCTTGTCCATTTAGGCCTATCTGTACAAGTATTATAGTCCGCCTGACGGACTCCCATCCTCCAGGTCCTTGGGGTTGGCCTCGGATTGCCGGATCCTCTGCGGGGAGAGGCCCTTTGGGTCCTCAGGTAAGGAAGGTCCGTGCGGAGTGCATTGCGCCATTGGACTGGCATTCCCAGGCCACAGTGGGCCACATAGGGCGATGCTTATTTGTCACTGTCCCAGCTGGCTCCTGTGGCCTATGACCACAGTCGCCTCCGATGGCCTCTCCACAGGTAGGCGGCAACAGGAGCGGGGGTAACATAGTACATTGTTAACCGCCCTGGGGGCAGCCATCAGCTTACCTTGCAGGTATCTGGGCTCTTGGTCCATCCTGGTCCACGAATTGGGCTGACCGCCCAGCGGTCCCAATGAGTCCTGGGCGGGGATAATTCTCCTCCAGAATGATTCCAGACATTTCAGGCTAGGCCATTCCACTAGCAGGCAATGCCGAACTGCCCAATCGGGATTAGATTGGAAATCTGGCTGGAGCATTGACCTGCAGACGGGTTTGGATTTCTCAGGTTCTGGAGTTCTGCCATTGCGGCCTGATCTCCTGTCTTCAGATGGACTTTCCCAGCGGCCGCTGAGTGCAGGTACCTCGGGACAACAGGAGTGTGCAACTTCCCGTGGTGCTCGAGATACATGGTTGGACCCTGGCGATATCTGACAGGCAGGTAGCCTTGGTAGTACAGTGCTACCAAGGCTCTGACAAGAGCCTTGGTAGTACAGTGGTCTAAAGCACCTTGTTATTAAGACCAGCTGCCTGCAATTACTGCAGGTTCAAATCTCGCCAGGCTCAAGGTTGACTCAGCCTTCCATCCTTTCTAAGGTAGGTAAATTGAGGACCCAGTTGTGGGGGCAATAAGCTGACTTTGTATAAATATACCAAAGAATGAAGGCTATTGCTTAGCGCATTGTAGGCCACCCTGAGTCTCCGGAGAAGGGTGGCATATAAATCAAATTTTTTTTTTAAAAAAAAATAGCCTTCAGGACGGCCGGACAGGAGTCATAGGCGACGTCCAAACCAGCAGAGAGGGGTTCTGGTTGGATCTCTCCCTCTTCCCGGGAGTATGCTAGGAGCCATTGAATCCATAGCTCTTTTTGCCTCCTCTTGGCAGCGGTCTGATCCTTCTTGGCGGTTGACTTGGCAGGCCTTGCAGGCCCGGGGATTTTGGCACATTGGCCTGACTGGGTCCGCCTCCCTTGAGGGAACGGAGTTCTTCCTTTTTCCTTTCATTCCAGGTATCTTTCAGTGGCACCATGGTTGATCCTTCACTTAGGGACGGCTGGGTTCGGTCGGGACTTGTCCCGCTGGCAAGCTTCTGGCCTTCCAAGGACTCATGCGTCTCGGAGATTCCACCGGCGCCGCAGCCACGCCTGTGGCGCAGGAAGCAAGATGTTCGGGCAGGGAAGTTGGTTGAGCTGTTGGTCTCCCTCATTCTGTTCCCCTCCGTCTCTGGGGGGTGTCGCTTGTTCTTCGGCTGTGTCTTGTCTGGGCGAGCCCTCCGGAGTGCTCGTGCAGAGCAGGGGACTTCGGACCAGACTTCTTCCCTCCCATATGACTAACCGGCTTTGGTAAGTCCCATTCCTGGATGATCTTCCCCGACACAGTGAAGATGGGGCATTGGTCCTACCTGATACGCTCCTTCTCAGGGTGCGGGAAAGATCAGCCTCACCCGGGTGACCGTCTGGTCCATTGTCTGGGAGGGGCTAATGTTTTCGCAGGTCGTGAGCCCCTTCATCGCTGCGCCCTCGTTGAACTGGGGAACACCGAGGCAAGGGAGTTGTGGCCAAGAAAAATACACTCTTGTCTCCAGGCAGAGTTTTTACCCATTCCTGGATGATCTTCCCCGCACCCTGAATAGGAGCGTATCAGGTAGGACCAACACCCCATTTACATTTCTTGCAGAATTATTTGCATTATTTGCATTCTTTTAGAGAGTCATTGAGGCCAATTGGAGGTTTATGTGTGTTTTTGGGGTCACCTGAGTAGTGCAAATGGATGTGGAACCTTGAAGCTGCTGAAAGGACTGTGTTGCAGATTGGAGATAAATGATGTCATATCCCTCCCCCGCTAAGAGTGGGCCATTTAGTTTTAACATAGATGACCTTTTTGACCCCTCCTTCAAACTAATGATCCTCTGTCCAAAATGTGGACTTTGATGTCTTGAAACAAGTGGCCTGTGTCTTTTAAATGCAGATGGACTGCTGAATTTAGTCCTGATGTGTTTGTTCTCTTATGTTGTGCCAATGCAGTGAGACATGTGCAGATCTGTACATAGGGGAAACAAAACAACCACTTCATAAACCATCCATCTGACTAGCGACCCCAAGAAAAGTTGCCATTCTCAGGAACTTTGAAATCCCAAAAGCAAAACTTTATTAGAGGCACCATTCCGGTATGGAAGAATCAAAGTCAACTTTGGTTTTTCCCGTGCAATGCATGCATAGTTAAACAATAGCTTTCTTTCTCCCCACCCTTGGTTAGTCACATTATCCAATTATGCATTGTTCTTTTGTTTTGAGAACTGTTCACTTTTCTGTCAGTCACTTGCATCAGTGGCTTTGGTGGGTTCTTGGCTCTCCCGGTCTATCTCTGGCGCATCTGCATTCTTTCTCCCCCCCTCCACAAGTTCTTTGGCAACTTTGAATAGTGATAAGACCTAAACATTTCAAAAGCAGTTCAATCTTGACATGACGACCCCCTGTGGAAAAAGGGAGACCTGGAAAGATATCATACATAAATTATTATCATTACTTATGTTCCTTGAGCCTTCATTTCTCATCCTAGTTTTTGTGGGTGTTTTCTTCTCACTAACTGAAAAGCTTTCACATCCTGCTCTTTTGCCTATTCTGCTTCTGATATAGGGTAGCCCTTCCGTTGTACCAGGTATTGCAATTTCCTCTTATAGTATCTTGAATCTAGGATTCTGTTAATTTCATAATGGTCTTCCCCTCTCAGGAGGCGGTAGTTTCCATTCAATAGGTCTCAAGTTGGAATCTTTTTTTTTTTATTGCAAAAGTTTTACAATTACATTTTCACCCCTTTTTTTCCACCCCCCCTCCCCAAACTTCCCATCCTCCCTAACCCTCCCTAATCCTCCCCCCCCAGACTTCCCTATTATGTACTCATAACTAATAACACTGATATATAAGCTTGAACCCATCCCTCCCCCTGTATAATTTTTCCTCTTTGTCTCTTTACATTAAAATATTTCTAATACATTATTTTCAAATAAAAGCTATTTGATACTTTCTAGTTTGATATTTGTTCTGAACATATTCTATCCATCTTTTCCATTCCCATTCATAAGTCTCTTGTGAACAATCTTTTAAGTATGCTGAAATCTTCGCCATCTCTGCAAAACTGGCCATCTTCAAAGTCCATTCCTCAATAGTGGGCAAAGCTTCATTTTTCCAGTATTTACCTATCAACAATCTTGCTGCTGTTATCATATACAATATCAGTTTTGTTTCACCCGATGTAAAATCCTTAACTATACCCAATAAAAACAATTGTGGAGAGAATTGAATTTTTTTCTTCAAAACATTCTGCATGACCCACCAAATTTTTATCCAAAAAGCCTTAACTTTCCTACAGGTCCACCAAACATGATAATACGTAGCATCCAAACATTCACATCTCCAACATTTTGGCTGAACATTAGGGTACATACATGACAACTTTTTGGGATCTAAATGCCATCTATAAAACATTTTATAGAAATTTTCCCTCAGGTTCTGCGACTGTGTAAATTTAACATTCTGAACCCAATTTTTTTCCCATGTTTCCAATATCACTGATTCTTCAAAATTTTGTGCCCACTTAATCATACAATCTTTAACTAATTCAGTTTCTGAATCCCTTTCTAGCAAAACATTATAAAGCCTTTTGATATGCATTGGACCTTTCTCTTTTATATGTCTAACCAATTCTTCCTCATGCAACATAATACCAGTTTTTTGATCCTCTTTCCATCTCAATTGTAATTGATTATATTGTAACCAAGTTAAATTAATCCCTTCGTCCAACAGTGTCTGCAATGTCTTCAGCTGCCATCTGCCCGCATCTGTAAAAAGAACCTCTTTGTATAAAAACCCCCCGAGTGACATTATATTTGTATTCCACAAAGTATGACCAAGATCCAGCCATAGCGGTATTTTATAATCCCATTTGAGTCGGTGCTTCTTCCAAACTCTCATCAAAGAATCTCTAAGTATATGACTTTTAAATACTTTATCTACTTTGTCGTCGTAAAATAAGTAAGCATGCCATCCAAATTCAAGATCAAAACTTTCTGCGTTCAATATTCCAGTCTTTTTCCTTCCAAACCAGTCACTTGTTAAGGTTAAAGCTGCTGCATCATAATATAGCTGTAGGTTTGGAAGTTTAAGACCTCCTCTTTCTGGAACATCTTGCATAATTTTCAATTTCACTCTCGGCTTCTTCTCGTTCCAGACAAACTTATTCACTCCAGATTGCCAAACTTTCAATTGTTTATCACTTTTAAGCACCGGAATCATTTGAAACAAAAAAAGAAATCTTGGCAAAATATTCATTTTAACTGCTGCTATTCTTCCAAGTAGAGACAGCTGCAGTTTTTTCCAAGTCTCCATATCTTTCTGCACCTCTCGCCACAACACCTCATAGTTATTTTGAAACAATTTCATATTTGATTCTGCAACCTGAACTCCTAGATATTTTACCTTAGGTACAGTCTCAAAACCTGCCCTCCTTTCAAGCTCATGTTTACGATCTTGTGTCATGTTTTTAGCTATCATTTTAGTCTTTTTTGGATTCAATCTAAAACCTGAAACTTTACCATAGTCTTGTATAATGTCCTTCATCAAGATTATTGATTCCATTGGTTGTGATAGGGTAACAACCAGATCATCTGCAAATGCCTTTATTCTGTAATCCTCTTGCCTAATCTTTATACCTTTCAAGATATTAGAGTCCCGTATTGTATTTAGCAAGACTTCTAGTGTTAAAATAAATAAAAGTGGGGACAACGGACATCCTTGTCTTGTTCCTTTTTCAATTTTAAACTCTGTTGTCAGACTTCCATTAATAATAATCTGTGCCTTTTGCTCTTGATAAATTGCCGAAATCGCCTGTATAAATTGATCCCCAAAATCCATCTTTTTCAAAGTCTTTAATAGAAAATTCCAATCCACTCTGTCAAAGGCCTTCTCTGCATCCAAAAAGACCAGCACTGCAGGGATCTGTTTATTCTTCTCAAGATATTCCAATAAATCTATTACTTGCCTTACATTGTCCTTCATATATCTACCCTCGATAAATCCCGCTTGATCATCATGAATCACCTTTTGGATTACTGGCATCAACCTGTTGGCTAGTACTTTCGCAAAAATTTTTTAATCTGTATTCAAAAGAGATATTGGTCTATAGTTCTCTGGTTTTTTAGGACCGATTTGTTCTTTTGGTATCAAAGATATGTAAGCTGTTGTCCATGATGGGGGTATTTTACCCCCTTGCTGAATATTGCAAAATAAATCTCTAAGTTGTTCCACCATTTCAGCTTGCAAAGTTTTGTAATACACTGCAGTCAAGCCATCCGTACCAGGAGCTTTGGCTGTTTTTAACTGTTTAATTGCTACTATTATCTCCTCTTCTGTTATGGGATAATTCATTCTTTCCTTTTGTTGATCAGTAATTTTTGTAACTCTTTTATCGTTTAAATATTTTTCTATAAGTCCATTCTATATAATAGTCCACAAAAGCTTCTTTAATTAATTTTTGTTGAAAAATTTCTTTCCCTCCAATATCAATACTATCAATAGTCCGTATACTTTGTTTTTTCCTCAATGTGTAAGCCAACCATCTGCCCGGTTTATTAGCGTTACAAAATGTATTATGCTTCGCATATTGTAAGTTTGTTGCAACTTGTTCCGCCATAAGCATTTGAAATTGGTCTTTCAAAAGTTTTATAGCACTACGTATTCTTTCATCTGTTGGATTTTTAATAAGTAACTGTTCTTTTTTCTTTATTTCTATTTCCAATTCAGATCTTTTCTTTTGTCGGAACAGTCTATGTTTAGAGTTCATGTAGATAAGTACCCCTCTCATATAAGCTTTACTTGCATCCCACACAATTTCAATTGGGGTGCCTTTATTCAAATTTATTTCAAAAAATTCTTTCAAATGCTTTTTAAGTTCTGTTGTATTTTTTTCATATCTAAACAAATTCTCATTTAATCTCCAAGAACGTCTCTCAACCTTGTCCATCTCAATTTCTATCCATACTGGGCTATGGTCAGTCAAAATTCTTGGAAAAATCTTTGTTCTTTTTGTCTTAACAAGTAAATCATCTGTCAACAAAATAAAGTCAATCCTAGAGAAGGATCTGTGTCTGTCAGAATAAAAAGTATAGTCCAATTCTTTTGAATTATGTATTCTCCAAACATCTTTTAGTTCCATATCTTCTTTCATGTCAAAAAAGGTCTGTGGTAATCTGATTCTAGACTTTGCCAAACTCTTTTTATCTAATTTAGAATCGATTACTCCATTCCAGTCTCCCATAATTAAAATAGATCTGTAATCCCATTGCAATATTTTAGTATGTAACATCTTATAGAAATAGTCCTGTTGTTGATTGGGAGCATAAATCCCAATCAGAAGAATTTGGCCATTTGCGGTAGACAATTCAATTGCTACAAACCTACCATCTTCATCTGTTTCTATAACTTTAGCTGTTAACTTTTTATTTACATAAATTACCACTCCATTCTTTTTTTGCGAAGTTGAAGATATAAAATGTGTTCCTAGTTTGGAGTTTATCAAATATTTTTGATCTTGAGTTGTGATATGCGTTTCTTGTAAACAAATTATATCATTATTAAATTGTTTCAAATATGTAAATAATTTCTTCCTTTTCTGTGCTGAATTCAACCCATTAACATTCCAGGATAAACACCTAAACGTCATCAGCCTCTTTCTGGAGCCAAGAGCAAAATAATTGAAGATCATCCGAAATCTTTGATCTCGCTCCTCCCATAACTCCAATCTCTTGTGCAGTACTCTTATCTGCCTCCTTGTCTTGTCTTTCCTGTTGTTGTTGTTGCTTTTGTTTAAGTAACTTAGCTTGAGCTCGAGTTATACGTTGATCCTTAACTTCAATCATCCGAACCGGGTCCAAGATTGGAGAAGATTCCAGCAAGGGCTCATCCAGAAAACCTCCTTCTGCACCTTGCACTTCTTCTAATTCCTGCTTAGACTGTTCTTGCAGTTCTCGTTGAGGTTGCTTCTCTTCACTCTCTTTAATCTCCAAAACTGTAGATGTACGTGGAGATGGTGTTCTTTCCTTAAGAATAGTAGTGTAGAAGTGCTGTGCCTTCTCCACGGTATTCAAACGATATCTTTCTCCCTTGTATCTGAAAATTATGCCAACTGGTGCGTCCCACCGGAAAGATATCTGTAAATTTTGCAATTCCTTAACAAGAAAGCCAAATTCTTTTCTAGCTTTCAGCATTTTAGGAGGTAATTCTTTATAAATTCCAATTCGTGAACCCCCCACTTGTACAGAAGTGTAAAAGGATTTTTGCAGGATATCGTTTCTTATTTCTCTATCTGTAAAATATATGACTACGTCTCTAGGTAATTGTCTTTGTCTGGCCACCCAAGAGTTCACTCTGTAAATTTTGTCTATTTTGTGAAAAACCACATCTGGATTAACTTGTAAAATCTTAGCCAGGGCCTCAGAACAAACTTGTCTCAAATCCTGTCTTTCCTCCTCTCGAATTCCTCGAAGCCGTATAGCAAACTCCATTGCCCTGAATTGTATCATAACAATCTCGTCTTCAACTCTCTGCATTTTATTGTCAACATCAGCAATTTTATAATCATTGTCTTTCATCTTAACATTAACTTCTGATTTAAGTTCTTCAACTTTAAAATCAACTTTCCCAATAAATTCTGCCAGGCCAGATGCCACTTCTGATATTTTTTTGGTCACCTTGTTTTGATTCTGTTTCACCATATCTTTAACTTCATTAATTTCCTGCATAAATTCCTGGTGTGATTTTTGAAGTTTATCATCTATCCCCTGATGTGATTTTTGAAGTTTATCATCTATCTCCTGTTGAGATTTTTGAAATTTATCATCCAAAGTTTTAGAAATAAATTCTTTTAAATCTCCCACATCAAATTCTTTTTTCTGAGTCTGTAACTGTTGAGCAGGGGGAAGCTGCGTTTCATGTTTGTGTGTGGGGGATCCCCCCCCTGTTGCCTTCCCTTCCTGCTTCTTTGAAGTCATTCTGCCACGTAGGCTAGTTTTTCTGAAGAGGGAAGTTCCTTTTCCTTTCCCTCCTGGACAAAGACTTCTAAAAAAGTCCCCCAGATTTAATCAAATAAAACTGAAGTAAAGAGATAGCCCTGGCCCCGGAATCCTTCCTCTTAGGTATGATTGAAGATGGCCTCGACAACAATAAAACCCAACTGGCAATTCAAATTATTACTGCGGCTAGATTAGCCTTTGCGAAACTCTGGAAATCCAACTCTACCCCCTCTGAAGAAACATTAATAAATAAAATTCTAGAGTGCGCAGAGATGGCCAAATTGACGAGCGAGCTAAAAAATGAACAGAATTTTAAGTACTACGAAGTATGGGGAATTTGGTATAACTGGTTAAAGAATAGGATAAAAATATGACAATAGGCTACGATTTGTTAGACACCCGAAATGGACTTAATTGTATAGAAATGTAGAGAATTGTATAGAACTGCATATTGTATAGCTATGGATAGAATTCATTTAATGTTTGATCTATGAAATGTGTAAACATTGCACCTCGGATCAAGATTGTGATTGTACATTGTCTTTTTAAAAAATTGGAAAATTCAATAAAGTATTTAAAAAATTTAAAAAAAAAAAAAAACTGAAGTAAAACAAAGTCAAATTTTTAGAAAAAGAAATTTTTCCTTTAGATAAAGCAACTTTGTAGCAGCTCTGTAACTTTATAGCAAAGCAGGAAGGCTTCACAAATCCACTTTCACTAGCTCGTTAACTCAAATGCTGGGCGCCATATTTTTTCAAATCACTTTCACTCACTCACTTTCTCTTTTGATTTAAAAAGTCAACAAAGCACTAATACTTGCAATTTTCAAGTTTCTGGATTCAAGTTGGTATTTCCGCTGTTTGTTAGGGTTAGTTCCTTTCACTTTAAAAGTTTGCTGCTGCCGGCTTGTTCTGCTGAAGGCAGAATCGTCCCGCGCCGCCCGGAGTCTCCGCAGGTTGGGAGGGAGCCGCGCCTGTTTTCTCCCCCAGAAGCATTCCCTGGGGGGGTTACAGGGGCTCAACCTGTGCCCTGCTGTCTCTGCTCCTACAATCTTCAAGATTTCGGAGTTTTCGAGCCGCTCCTCGTTCGCGGGGCGGCTCTACAGGCGGCGGGGCTGGCGGTCTTAAAAAATCACCGCCGTCGCCGAAGCTTGCAAACCGGAAGTCCCAAGTTGGAATCTTTAACGAGCTTCAACAGACTGCAGTGGAACATCAGGTGAACTTTCAGTTAATAATTTTGGAAACTTTACCTCCACTTTAACCAGGTTAATGATACACACAATGGGAAAGGATCTATGTATTTAGAACCCCTTTTTTACAGGGTTGCCTTAGTTTCAAGTACTTTGTGTACACATATACTTTATCCCCAATCTTAAACTCCTTCTGGGGGAGCTCTCTTCCATTCTGCTTGTTTCTTCTGTGATTCTCCCGCTTTTGTTAAAGCTCTCTGCACCTTTCTCCAAGCTTCTCTTGTTTTGAAAATAAGCCCATTATGGTCCAGATCACCGTGCTTCCCCCACTCTGGCAATTCCAAAATAAAATCCATAGCAATATCTTCTCATGGCTGGCTGAGGTCAGCAACCTGCTGTAGTAGCCCTGGGGTTTTTCATGGCATTCATTTCATGAACATACATACTCATCACGTAGCTCTCTATGTCATTTTTCATCTTAGGCCACCAGAACTGCCTTCTGGTGAGGTGGAAAGTCTTTACAAACTCAAAGTTGCCAGCTGATTTAACATCATGGCTTCGGTGTAAGATCTGGGTTCTCAGACTGGCCAAGACATACAGTTTGTCTCCCTTCCAGGCCAGATTCTTCCTCATTGTCAACACCTCTTGATGGGCTTTAAATCACTCATCTTCTTGTAGAGCTTCTTTCAGTTGACGAGTCAATTCCTCATCAGGCACCGGGGAGGTACCTAGGGGACTACTGCTCTCTGAGTTTTTTTCTGACAGCTGCTTGGAGGGGATAATAGAATTAACTATCTCCTCCCAGGTGCTTTTGTACTGGGGCATCCAGGAGAGTGCATCTGCCAAAAGGTTTTTCCTTCCAGGCAAGTACTTAAGCATAAAGTTGTATCAGTTAAAGTATTGAGCCCATTGTACTTGCTTTGGGGTCATCAAAGCAAGTACATCAAAGCAAGTACTATCAAAGCAAGTACAAGCTTCCTCGGGGTGATCAGTGACTAAATTCTTGTGGTCTGGCCATACTGCAAATGGGATTTTCCTTCCTTCCAGGAACTGCTTCCAGGTCAATAGTGCCCATCAAACCGTGTAAGCCTCCTACCACACCGCCCAACGTTTCTCTGTGTCAGTGAGTTTTAGGGTTATGTAGGGACATGGCTGCAGCCTTCTTTCGTGTTTTTTTGAAGTAGGACAACCCCCACTGCTACATCACTGGCTTTGGCTTGTATGATGAACAGTTCATCTGGGTGTTTAAGGATCAGTTTGGTGGCAAACAGTCACTTGAGCTTCTCAGAAGCAGCTTGGCAGTCCATGGTCTAGTTTAGCGGCTTTACTCTCCCCCCCACACTGGGTTTTATCAGTTCAGTGATCAGCAAAGTTATTTGGGCAAGTGAGGGGATAAACTGCCAGTAGAAGTTGGCAAAGCCCAAGGAACTTTGCAGTTGCTTTCTGAGTAGGGGGCCTGCCACTCCAGTATTGCCTTCACCTTCCCAGGGTCCATTTCTACTCCCTCATTTGACACCCGCTATAATCCAGGCTAGTTTTATGAAAATCACATTTCGATAGTTTGGCATCTAAGGAATTTCCTCAGCACCTCCAATAATCATTTCACTTTTTCTTCTGTTAAGGATATTGTTGTTGTGTCCTAACATTCTCCCCTTTGGACAGGTCAATATATATAGTTTATATATATAGTTTAGATTCTTAATTCATAGCTTTCATAACATGTTTTATGTTTGATAGCATCTTGCGCTTTGGTAAAATTATCAGCAATATTGTCTTCTGACATACAATATTCCAACTTAACCATGTTGCTTTGGATACACTGACGAACATTCAGATACCGAATGTCAGTATACTAAGATCTAGTTTTAACTGCTAAATTTGTTGCCATTTTTATAGCAGCTTGGTTGTCCTCATGTATTACAATTGGATAATCCATCTTTAAACCAATATCCATCATTAGTTGTTTGTAATACTGGGTTATCCCTTAACATAAATGAATCATTTTCTAAACTTGCAGTAACAACCTTGCCATCTTTCTCAATAAAACACTTATCATGTTTAAATGTTACTGTAAACCCAAATTGCAATAATGATTTAACGGATAATAAATTGAATTTTAACCCAGGAATATATAACATAGGCAATGATTCATTACTAAATGACCAACGAGCAACACCCTCTCCAGCTACCTTAACCTTCCAGCCATTTGCTAGTTTAACATGTTGGTTACTCTTCTCCATTTTAACAAAATTTTTCTATTTCTAGAAATAGATTGAGAAGCACCATTGTCAACAACCCAACAATCCTGGTTAACATCAGTAGTTGAACTGGATATAGCTAAATTACAACCCTTCTTGAGTCTAGTATTGTCCCTAACAGACATTTTCTTATTCTTACAATACCTAGCTATATGCCCTTTAGCCCCACAAGCAAAACAACGTTTTACAAAATAGGCAGTTGAATACATTTTTTCTTCTTTTGGTTGTTGCAGTCTCAACTGATCCCTTTCTTGTCTTCTTTTGGATTCTTCCAATAACCTACCGGTTATGCCAGCCAATGTCAGTTCATCTCTGGACAAAACCTCTAACGAAGAAACATAGTCGTCATAACTATCGTCCAAAGAAGAAAGAATTATATAAACTTTTGTAGTTCTGAGAAAACAAGTTCCTTTTCATGCAGCTCTTGGAAAATTCTGGTCATGGATTCCAAATGAGCCATCATATCTCCACCTTTAAGAAGATGTTGTTTAAATAATCTCCGTGTGAGATAAATATGAGCACCCACAGAGTCATGAACATATAGTCTCTTCAACTTGGTCCAACACTTAGCAGCAGACTCTTCGCCACAAATATGGACAAGCTGCTGGTCACCCTGTGTTAGTCCAATAATGCAAAGAGCTCGTTCATTGTCTCTGTTAAACTTAGCTAATTTCTTCGCATCTTCCTCATCAGCAGGATCCCATGCTGTTACATCTGGTGGATTATTAGCTATGCCCCACCGTCCTTCTCTACGCAAAAGTAGATTACATTTTGTAGACCAGGATACATAGTTTGTTCCATCCAGCCGGGTTATCAAAAATTTGCTGCTTGTTCTAGTGCCATCTTCACTTGGATTGTATATCACAAACACAATTTGTACTATTCACATTAACTTTCAGTTTAGCTCTTAACAATCCTACTTAGTTCTGGTTGGCTCTAGGCCCATAACCAATGTTAAGGATATTGTTGTTGTGTTACCAACCAGCAGAGTGTAGAGCACAGAGAAACGTTGCTGAGAGCAATGAATAAGAGATGTGCAAACTGGTTTATAAAAAGTTTACTTTATAGTGAAAAAAACTATCTCATAGTCTTTAAAACAATCCAAGTCTTTGTCAGTTAAATCTGTCCAGTGATACAGATATCTTCTTACCACACAAACAGTAGTTGGTTAGAATAACAAACTCACTCTGGTTCACAAGCCACGATGGTAGCAGATCCATCCAACGATGATAGCACAATGATAGCAACTCCACACACTATGGTAGCTTATCATCAACTGAATACGTTACAGTACCTTTCTTAAATACGTTCACAACTAATTACAGCATGACTCAGCATTACAATGAATCAGCAGGAAAACTTTAAAGTCACGCAATACATATTCATATTAAAATCACAGAACACATATATTGCCTGGACAAGTTGTTAGGCTCAAACCATATCCTAACATCTTCTATCATTTCAGAATAGAGGATGTCGTTCAGGTACACAAGGACCCCCTTGTATAAATGCTTGTGTAACACCTCATTTATCAATTGCATGAACACCGCTGGTCCCCTGCAGTCCGAATAGCATCCCGTGGCAATTGAAGGCTGTTTTCCACTCGTCCCTCTTCTTAATCCTTACTCAGTAATATGCTTCCGTCAAGTCCAATTTGATGAATACCTCCCCTTTGGACAGGGGTCCCAGCATGTCTTTCATGACGGAGAGGGGGTACATGTTTTTGACACATACTCCATTAAAACCACAGAAATCTCATAGACCCACCCTTGGAAAGCATAGGGGCTGCCACCCAGGATATTTATTTATTTATTTATTTTGAATTTGTATACCGCCCTTCTCCCTGAGGACTCAGGGCGGTGAACAGCCAAGTAAAAACATCAAATACAAATATTAAAATACAGTTAAAATATACATATATAAATTTGGCTCCATTAATTAAAAACAATAAACAAAACACTTAAAAACACTTAAAAAAAATTAGGCCAGCCCGGCTTGCTGGAAAAGGAAGGTTTTAAGGGCACGGCGGAAGGCACCGAGGTCTTGGATTCTCCTTATCTCTGGAGGCAATTGATTCCAGAGGGTGGGAGCCCCCACAGAGAAGGCCCTCCCCCTGGTGGTCACCAGCCTGCACTGTTTGGCTGATGGCACCCCGAGGAGGCCCTCTCTGTGGGAGCGCACGGGTCGATGGGAGATCGTCGGTGGCAGCAAGCGGTCTCGAAGATAGCTACGCCCTATGCCATGGAGCGCTTTAAAGGTGATAACCAACACCTTGAAGCGCACCCGGAAGACCACTGGGAGCCAGTGCAGCTCGCGCAGGAGCGGTGTTACATGGGAGCGCCAGGCTGCTCCCGTCACTACCCGCGCTGCTGCATTCTGGACCAGTTGGAGCCTCCGGGTGCTCCTCAAGGGGAGCCCCATGTAGAGAGCGTTGCAGTAGTCAAGGCGAGAGGTGACGAGGGCATGAGTGACTGTGCACAGGGAATCCCGATCAAGAAAGGGCCGCAACTGGCGGATCAGGCGAACCTGACAAAAGGTCCCCCTGGTTACAGCCGTCAGATGTTCCTCCAAGGACAGCTGCCTATCCAGGAGGACTCCCAGATTGCGAGCCCTCTCTGTGGGGGCCAACGACTCGCCCCCAATAGTCAGTGATGGAGTCAACTGACTATATCGGGATGCCGGGAGCCACAGCCACTCAGTCTTGGAAGGGTTGAGCCTGAGCCTGTTCCTCCCCATCCAGATCCGCACAGCCTCCAGGCACTGGGACATCACTTCAAGGGCATCGTTGGGGTGGCCTGGGGTGGAGATGTACAGCTGGGTGTCATCAGCGTACTGGTGGTATCTCACCCCAAAGCCACGGATGATCTCGCCCAGCGGCTTCACATAAATGTTGATCAGGAGGGGCGAGAGGACCGACCCCTGAGGCACTCCACATATAAGAGGCCTTGAGGTCGACCTCTGCCCCCCTGCCAACACGAACTGCGACCGGTCGGAGAGAAAGGAGGAGAACCACCGTAATACGGTGCCCCCCATCCCCAACTCTTCCAACCGGTGCAGCATGATACCATGGTCGATGGTATCAAAAGCCGCTGAGAGGTCTAACAGGACCAGAACAGAGGAACAACCCCTGTCCCGAGCCCTCCAGAGATCATCAACCAACGCGACCAATGCCGTTTCCGTGCTGTGTCCAGGCCTGAAACCCGACTGGAACGGATCTAGATAGGATGTTTCCTCCAAGAATTGTGGAAACTGTCGCGCGACCACACTCTCAACAACCTTCGCCAGGAAGCGAAGGTTGGAGACAGGACGATAGTTGGCCAATATTGCCGGATCCAGGGACGGCTTCTTGAGGAGAGGCCTCACCACCGCTTCTTTCAAGGCGGCGGGGAAGTGACCCTCACTCAATGAAGCGTTGATAACACCCTGGAGCCAGCCTCGTGTAACCTCCCGGGAGGCCAGTACCAACCAGGAGGGACACGGGTCCAGTAAACATGTGGCCGCACTAAGTCTCCCCAAAATCCTGTCCACATCATCCGGAGTCACAGCATCAAACTCCTCCCAGGTAACATTCTCAAGACTATTCCTCGTCACCCTGCCCTGATCTACCCAGTCAGAGTCCAAATCCTCCCGGATCTGAGCGATTTTGTCATACAGGTATTGTCCGAAATTCTCCGCCCTGCCTTCCAAGGGATCCTTCCGCGCTCCCGGATGGAGCAGGGAGCGGGTTACCCTGAACAGGGCGGCCGGACGATTCCCTGATGACGCAATAGAGGCGGAAAAGTAGTTAAACTTTGCCGTCTTTATCGCCACTAGGTAGGTCTTAATATGCGACCTTACCAGTGTTCGGTCAGATTCAGCGAGACTGGCCCTCCAACCGCTCTCTAGGCGTCTTTTCCGGCGTTTCATCTCCCTCAGCTCCTCGGTGAACCAAGGAGCCGCAAGGGATCGACACCGGGTCAGACGCCGCAAAGGCACGACTTGATCCAAGGCCCCACCAGCCGCCCGATCCCAGGCAGCTACCAGGTCCTCGGCCGAGTCGTGTGCCAGATCTTCAGGAATTGGCCCAAGCTCCGTCTGGAACCTATCAGGATCCATCAGGCGCCTGGGGCGGATCCATCTAATTGGGTCCGCCTCCCTGCGGCGGGGTGTAGCGGTTCGAAGGTCCAGACGAAGGAGTGAGTGATCTGACCATGACAAGGGTTTCATGTCTATATCCCCTATAATAAGACCACTCAACCACTGGCCAGAGACAAAAATCAGTTCCAGCGTGTGTCCCCCCCTGTGAGTGGGGCCATGAACTAACTGGGTCAGGTCCATGGCCGTCATGGAAGCCATGAACTCCTGAGCCATCTCTGACGTTTCACCAACGGACGACAGATTGAAATCACCCATGACCATAGGCCTGGGTGTATCAACTGCCACCGTGGCTATCACGTCGAGTAGCTCGGGCAGGGCCGTTGCCACGCGGCAGGGAGCCAGGTACGTAAGCAGCAAGCCCATCTGAACCCCATGACCCCATCTCACAAAGAGGGACTCACATCCGGCAATCTGTGGCACAGTGGTCTCCCTCGGACCCAGACCTTTGTTAATAATAACCGCCACCCCCCCTCCCCTCCCCTGGGCCCTCGGCTGATGGAATGCTCTGAAGCCTGGTGGACACATCTCAACCAGAGGGACCCCTCCCTCCGGGCCCAACCAGGTCTCCGTAATACCCGCCAGGTCCGCTCCCCCCTCTTGAATAAGATCGTAAATGAGGGGGGCCTTATTTACCACGGACCTAGCATTGCACAGCATCAGCCGGAGGCCCAGGTCCTGAGTATCTGAGCCACCTAGTATCCGAGGGGAGCCTTGAGGACCGGGGCGTGCAATCGCTCTCAAGTAGCGAGTGCGCACCCCCGGCACAAGATAAGGTCCTCTGCTCCCGCCATATCTGCCCCTCCCATCCACCGTGCTGATGATTACCCCCCCCCCATCCCCTTTGGTCACCCTCCCAGTTCCCCTTAAAAGATTATTAAAAACCCTAATTAAAAAACCCCTCAATCCCGGCTTTAAAACATGCCACCTCTCGGGGCTCCAAAGCCTGTCCTTAAGGTAGGCCTTCGATAGAGTGGAAGGCCATCGCCACGAGAGGGGGGCATCTCGCAGCGCAAGCAAATCTGCCGAGGTATAAGCCATACAAGTATGATGAGATGGAAAAGGGGAACCTTGGATGTCAGCGAAATTTAAAGATAGTCTGGCTGAATAAATCCACTAGCCAGGTTTTTGTCCACAAAACTCCTCAGCTCCTCTATCTCCCTGGGAGTCATCGTGTATGTCTTGGGCTTAGGTAGTTTTGCCTCCGGTAATGTCTTAATTACACAATCCATGGGACGATGGGAAGGGAGCACATTGGACTCCTTCTCACTGAACACCTCCACCAGGTACTTGGCTAATCCAGACCTGGATTCAGCTAGGGCTTTGACTGGCTCAGCCGTCCCTTTCTCTCTCATTCATGCTTGGGCCGTTCTGCTCGGTTTTCCTTCTAGCTCTAATCCTTTGATCCTCACCTTTAAGCACCACCGGTTGCTCCCTCAAATTCATTTTTTTTCAAGCAGGGTTCCATTTTTTTCAACTGCAATAGCCCATAGACAATAGTATCAGTGTCTCTGCCATTTTTGGGGCTACCAAAAAGAAAGCAGCCATAAATAGCCTGAATGACTATAGACCCATTGCACTGACATCTATAGTGATGAAATGCTTTGAGAGACTGGTTCTACAACACCTCAGGTCCTGTCTTCCAACAAATTTCTATCAACATCAGCTTGCTTATAGAAGCAACAGATCGACAGAAGATGCCATCGCCATTGCTTTACATACTGCATTGAGTCACCTTGACAAATCTGGGAACTATGTCAGAATGCTTTTTATAGACTATAGCTCGGCCTTTAATACCATCTTACCAGGCATTCTCATTGAAAAGCTGACTGACTGTTCTGCCCCAGCTTCGGATTTCCAGAGAATGTGATACACACCCAGCTTTGCAAACACTGTTTAATTCCAAACAAACCCCTTTCAAGAATGCAGGCTTCCCGTGCAAAGGGTCTTTATCAAAGTTATTAAGAACAAAGTCCGACAAAGGTTGGCAACCAGCCCAGAAAACCAGATATGAGAAGTTGCTTGCTCTCCAAGATGCTCTGTAGTAATGAGATGTTGTTTCTAGCAAGAAAGCACTAGCTGTGTGCGACTTAAATAGGCTAAGGGAGTGGCCAATTATCTTCAAGTCTACTTTCGAATAGACCTCCTCCTCCTGAGTAGCCACTCCTGCCTTTTGGCAGCCCTGCATGCCTGAGCATTGAGGAGAGGCTCCTCCACTTTGCTCTCTCCACTGGAAGGAGCCTCTGGAGGTTCTGAAGGCCCTGGCTGAGTCTCTGCCACTGGCAGCACATCCTCTTTAGCCTCCTCGCTGTCCGACACGAGCACCGGCTGTGCTGGTTGCTGGTGCAACACCACACCAACCTCCTCGTCGTCAGTATCAGCCACAATCTGCACAGGCCGCTGGCGGGCCACAACATTGATCTGAATTTCCCTACCCTCATTTGTGACTGGGTCAAAGCATTCCTAACGGACTGTCCACAAGCAGTAAGGGTGGGTCTCTGTCATCTTCCACCCTGAAGCTCAGCACAAGCTCCCCTCAGGGCTCGGTGCTCATCCCCTTCTTGTACTCACTGTTTACATATGACTGTATATCCTCGAATCCATCTAACACCATAATAAAGTTTGCAGACAACACAACAGTGTTGGGGCTTATAACTGCAGGGGATGAATCAGCATACAGGGAAGGAGTCCAGAAGGTGTTCAATATGGTGTTCAAAAAACAACTTACATCTAAATGCTAGCAAGACAAAGGAGATGGTGCTAGATTTCCAGAAGCACAGAGAGGAACCTGCCCCACTGTATATCAAGAGCGACTGTGTGGAGAGGGTTGCCTCTTTTAAATTCTTGGGAGTGCTCATTAGTCAAGATCTCACCTGGAAAAAAAATATGTCCCCGTAGACATGTTTCAGAGTCCTGTAGAAAAATCAGGTGGAACAACGGCTGATGACTTCTTTCTATCAGTCTACGATAGAAAGTGTTCTCACATACTGTATAACAGTATGGTATGCTGGTCTAACAGCTGCAGACAGGAAGGCACTACAGAGAGTGATCAATTTGGCACAAGAAACCATTGATTGCCCTCTAACATGACTAGGTCTCACCTAACATCACCAGGTCTTGTTTCAGCAGAGTAAGGAAGATACTTAAGGATGATTCATACCCTGGCCAGTGTCTCTTTTCGCTTCTACCATTGGACAGAAGACATAGAAGCATAGCCAGCCTGACAAACAGGTTTAAAAACAGCTTCTACCCATGGGCTGTCAGACTCTTAAACACAATCAAAATCTCTCCACACACATACGGAAATGTATGACTAGTCTTTTTTCCCCAATTACTTGTATAGGGATTAGTTTACTTTTATAAGGGTTATTCTCCTTACCAGTGATGGCTAACCTTTTTGCCATCATGTGCCAGGAGAGGGGTGCAGGTTCGTGTGTGCATGTGCCCACACATGCGCGCGCAACACCCCCTCCCCCCCGCTCTTGGCACGCGATGGCAGCCTCCAGAGACTCCTAGAAAGGAGACAGGGGACAGTAAAAAAGTCACTTCCTGTTCCCCCGGGAATTGGGAAATGGGCCGTTTCAGGCCTTTGGAGCGCCTCAGAGGGAGTGGGAAAGGCTGTTTTCACCCTTCCCAGATGCATAGAGAGGATCTGGAGCCACGTGAGGAAAAAAAATGGGCCTTCCCCACCCCCCCCAGGTCCTCCGAAGACAGGAAATAGGCCCGAAAATTAGCTGGCCGGTACGCGCATGTATGCCAGAGCTGAGCTGGCATGCCCACTGTTATGGCTATGTATGCAAACTGTGGCATTTGTGCCATAGGTTCACCAAGTTTTTCAAATTCTATTTTAAGGGGATCTGGGAGGAGGGTGGTTTCCAATGTAAATAATGAGGCTGGGGGGCCTCCCGGGAGGGGGGTGGGTTGTATGGGTTCAGGGATTAACTTGTGAGGGACGGGGTCTAGTCCATCTGAAGAGCACGGAGGAGGAGATGCAGAATCCGGGACCAAGGAGAGGGTTAGAGCTTGTGCTGTTGATAGACATTACATCAGTACTGTAGGTGGGAGGGGCAGATATGGCGGGAGTAGGGGGCCACATCAAGTTGCGGGAGTGCGCGCTCGCTGTCTTCAAGCGGTGGCACGCTCCGGCCCCCAATGCTCTTCTCGTTCCCCAGGTGGCACAGACCCTCAGGCCCTGGGCCTTCGGCTGATGCTATGCAATGCCAGGTCCGTGGTAAATAAAGCCCCCCTCATTTGTGATCTTGTTCAGGAGGGGGGAGCGGACCTGGTGGGTATTACGGAGACCTGGTTGGGCCAGGAGGGGGCAGTCCCTCTCGTAGAGATGTGCCCACCCGGTTTCCAGGCATTTCATCAGCCAAGGTCACAGGGAAGGGGCGGGGGGGTGGCAGTTATCATTAAAGAGGGTCTTGGTCCGAGGGAGGCCACTGTTCCTCAGACGGCTGGATGTGAGTCCCTCCTTGTGAAATGGGGTCATGGGGTGCAGATGGGCCTGCTGGTTACATACCTGGCTCCCTGCCACGTGGCAGCGGCCTTGCCTGAACTACTCAACGTTATAGCCGCGGTGGCGATTGATACCCCTAGACTTATGGTCATGGGGGACTTCAACCTGCCATCTGTCGGTGAGGCGTCTGAGGTGGCTCAGGAGTTCATGGCTTCCATGACGGCCATGGACCTGACCCAATTAGTTCATGGCCCTACTCACACGGGGGGAAACACTCTGGACCTGGTTTTTGTCTGGTCAGTGGCTGAGTGGTCTCGAGATAGGGGATATAGCGATCGAGCCCTTGTCATGGTCAGATCACTCCCTCCTTCGCTTTGACCTTCAAACCGCCACACCCCGCCGCAGGGAGGCGGAACCGATGAGATGGTTCCGCCCCAGGCGCCTGATGCACCCGGATAGGTTCCAGACGGAGCTTGGGCCATTTCCTGAGGCTCTTAGCACACGGCTCGACTGAAGACCTAGTGGCTGCCTGGGATAGGGCGCCCGCTGGAGCTTTGGACCGGGTCGTGCCTTTGCGGCCTCTGATCCGGCGTCGATCTCACCTGGCTCCCCGGTTCACCGAGGAGCTGAGGGAGATGAAACGCCGGAAAAGACGCCTGTAGAGCAGTTGGAGGGCCAGCCGTTCTGAATCTGACCGAACACTGGTAAGGTCTCATATTAAGACCTACCTGGTGGCAATAAAAGCGGCAAAGTGTAACTATTTTTCCGCTCTTATTGCGTCATCAGATAATCGCCCGGCCGCCCTGTTTAGGGTGACCTGCACCCTACTCCACCAGGAAGCGCGGGAGGACCCCTTGGAGGGTAGAGCCGAGGACTTTGTACAGTATCTGTATGACAAAATCGCTCAGATTCGGGAAAATTTGGACTCTGACTGGGTAGATTCGGGAGGGAGGATGGAGGCAAGTCTTGAGAATATTACCTGGGAAGAGTTTGATTCTGTGACTCCAGAAAACGTGGACAAGATACTGGGCAAGCTGAGCATGGCCACATGTTTATTGGATCCGTGTCCCTCCTGGCTGGTGCTGGCCTCTCGGGAGGTTACACGAGGTTGGCTCCAGGGGATTATAAATGCTTCCTTGAGAGAGGGTGTCTTCCCTGCCGCCTTGAAGGAGGCGGTGGTGAGGCCTCTCCTCAAGAAGCCTTCCCTGGACCCAGCAGTGTTGGCTAATTACCGTCCAGTCTCCAACCTTCGCTTCGTTGCGAAGGTTGTTGAGAGTGTGGTAGCGCGACAGCTTCCTCAGTACTTGGATGAATCGGCTTATCTAGATCCGTTCCAGTCGGGCTTCAGGCCTGGATACAGCACGGAAACGGCATTGGTCGCATTGATAGATGATCTCTGGAGGGCCCGGGACAGGGGTTGTTCCTCTGTCCTGGTCCTATTAGACCTCTCAGCAGCTTTTGATACCATCGACCATGGTATCATGCTGCACTGGTTGGAAGAGTTAGGGGTGGGGGGCACCGTGTTGCGTTGGTTCTCCTCCTTTCTCTCTGATCGGTCGCAGTCTGTGTTGATGGGGGGGCAGAGGTCGCCCCCGAGGCCCCTTGTATGTGGGGTGCCACAGGGGTCGGTTCTCTCACCCCTTCTGTTCAACATTTATGTGAAGCCGCTGGGTGAGATCATCAGTGATTTTGGGGTGAAATATCATCAGTATGCTGATGATACTCAGCTATACATCTCCACCCCGGACCACCCCAATGATGCCCTTAAAGTGATGTCCCAGTGCCTGGAGGCTGTACGGATCTGGATGGGGAGGAACAGACTCAGGCTCAACCCATCCAAGACCGAGTGGCTGTGGTTTCCGACGTCAATTGGTGCCATCACTGACTATTGGGGATGAGTCATTGCCCCCCACGGAGAGGGTTCGCAATTTAGGCGTCCTCTTGGGCTCACGGCTGTCTTTAGGAGAACACTTGACGGCTGTGGCCGGGAGGTCTTTTTATCAGGTTCGCCTGATTCGCCAGTTGCGTCCCTTTCTGGATCGGGACTCGTTAAATACGGTCACTCATGCCCTCGTCACTTCACGCCTGGACTACTGTAATGCTCTCTACATGGGGCTCCCCTTGAGGAGCACCCGGAGGCTCCAGCTGGTCCAGAATGCGGCCGCATGGGTAGTTATGGGAGCAGCATGGCGCTCCCATGTGGCTCCCCTCCTGCGCGAGCTGCACTGGCTCCCTGTGGTCTTCCGGGTGCGCTTCAAGATCTTAGTTACCACCTTTAGAGCGCTCCATGGCTTAGGACCGGGGTACTTACGAGACCGCCTTCTGCCACCAATAGCCTCTCACCGCCCAGTACGCTCCCATAGAGAGGGGCTTCTCAGGGTGCCGTCAGCCAAACAGTGTCGACTGGCGGCCCCCAGGGGGAGAGCCTTTTCTGTGGGGGCACCCACCATCTGGAACAAGCTCCCCCCAGAGATACAGAAGATTCCGGATCTGCGCACTTTCCGCCGTGCCCTCAAAACATTCCTGTTTCAGCAGGCCGGCCTGGCCTAACTTTCCCTTTATATTGCTTTTTGATTTTATTTTAAACTGGGATGTCTTGAATTATCTAGGACCAGAGTGTTTTAATTGACTTTTTATTAACGTTTGTATTACATGTATTTTTATCGTTCGCTGTTCACCGCCCTGAGTCCCTTAGGAATAGGGCGGTATATAAATTTAATAAATAAATAAATAAATAAACACGGCTCTATACTGTTGTCACCCAGGCCCAAGTAAGTAGTAGGAAAATCAGTCAGTGAAAAAACAAACAAACTTTATTCGAATAGCTGGGAGTTACTTCATTCCCAGCGTCTTTCAACTAAATTAAAGCAAATTCTTCCCAACACAAATTCCTCAGTCCTATCGCAAACCTTGATCCAATTAGGCAAACTGCCAAAGACCTTTCTTGGCAAACATTCAGAAGTCACAGATACAAAAATAAATGCAAGACGTAGATGAAGAAGATGAAGTTACATTGTTTTCCAGCAAAGCCCGAACGCCGTTGCTGGTCTGTTTTAAGCCTTATGGGAGAGGCCAATGATCTCTTGGCCCTACTCCTGAGTTGTCTCTTTGCTTGAGCTGCTCTTGTCTTCTGGCAGCTCTTCTCATGCATGCATTAGGAACAGGCTCCTCCTGTTCCTCTGCCTCACTCCTGTCAGTCTCTGGAGGCTCTGGAGTCCGCATTACAGTCTCCGATGGCCCTGGCCCCATCTCTGCCTTTGACGCAGAGCCCTCATCTGGGCCTTCCCCAACCTCCAGGACTGGCCCATGTTCTTCCTCAGCCTCATCGCTATCCAACTCCACTGCCAACTCCGCAGGCTGCTGGCGGACCACAACGTATACTATTTATGTTTTTTTAATGTATTTCATGTTATGGCTTGCACTAGGGAGACTAAACTAATTTCATTGAATATATTATGTACAATGAAAATAAAGACTATACTATACCATGAATCAGGTGGTTTCTTTGTGGCTACCTGCTTTCATGGTTACTGGCTCCGTCAGGCACATGGTGGGCACCCTCCCCCCTTGATTGAGCCATCAACTTGCTCGAGCTCCATGGGCTATCTCAGCTTTCTTACTGTTGAGTCCTAGTTTCTCTGCTGTCTGCAAGCTGACAAAGCATCGGGTGCAACCTGAGTCTATCAAGGGATTGAAAACCCCCCGGTTTTCTGAGTGGGATAGCACAATCTCCACTCGGGCAGTGAAAGGGACAATGGCTCCACTTACCATCGCAGCCCAATGGCCCTCCTTCCTGCATTGGAAGCAAGCTCTCATTGGGCATCATGAGTTCTCCTTGGGACCAAGGCAGGGGCTCCTGGGGTCCTCTGTTCCACCGAGTGTCTCTCCTGGCTTCTCCGGGGTCAGTACTCACGTCCAGCATGCCTTTTGTACTCTACCAGATCTAGCTCCACTGTAGTTGCCAGTAGGTACCAGGCATGGTGCTCATCCAGGATTCTTCGGGGCAGGCAGTTTTGGTACAGCTTCTACTCAGCCCATCTTGGAATTGATAGACCAGCAATTGCTCCGGCCACCCTCTCAACTTCCCCGTCAGGTTTCAGAATTCTCAGATGTATTCAGCCACCAGCCTAGTTCCTTGTGGTGTGGTCCAGATCTCTGCTTCTGCTCTAAGGGTCTGCGAGGGGTCCCTAAATCTGGCCTGGAGCTTCTCCATAAAAGTGTCAATGTTCCCCAGCTCCTTCATCATGGAGGGATACCACCCAGGCCACTGCTTCCCTCTCCAGACTTGCGGTGATGGCCTTCATGCATGCATTGTCATCCGGATAGTCAGCCTCATACCAGTCCAATGGCACCACGCTTGATTTAGAAAGTAAGCTAACTTCTCTGGCTACCCGCCAAACATCGCTCTCAAGGGAGAGGGTTCTCAGTTGTCCCAAATCAGCATGTAGCCCAGTAGCATTCCCAGTGCCTGTGGGATTGCTTGCGCCTACTGTCCCGCAGCACCCTGAAGTACTTCGGGTTGTCTCAGGGCCTCCTGGTGAGTATGTTTGTCCCTTGGGGACTTAGTCATTGATCCCAGCATTGCCTGGTGTGTTGATGCTGTTCCACACATCTCCATTCCGATAAACCTCTCATTGTTCCACTCAAGGGCTGTGGCACACCGTCAGGTATTTTCAGTGTGCCACTCCATGGCCCTCTTGGCTTTCCACTTCAGTCCCCGAGTCACAGCCACCCCCAGTGGGATTAGTGGGAACTTGCCTCAGTGGCTTTTCCCACTGTGCCCCGCCTTGGTTCCTTCAGTTCAGGAAGGGGGGCTCCAGCTGCAGCTCCTTCCTCTTGCACCGGCGGCTGCTAGGTTTTCTCTGCTCACCCCTTGGATCGATTCATGACCACTTGCATTCCAGAGTCCACTAGAGTTCCCACTGGCACTTCTTTTGACGGGACGTCTCAACCTTTGCTGTGCCTCTGCTTTTTACTCTGCACCAGACATCGTTGTCTTTTCTCTCTTCACAGCACTCTCAGAGGTGACTGAGTAGGCTGCGCTGCGGTTGATAAAGGAGAGTTGGTTTAATGTCAAAGTCTGACTAGCAACCCCAAGAAAAGTAGGCACTCTCAAGAATTTTGAAATCCCAAAAGCAAAACTTTATTGGAAACACAATTCCAGTACTGAAGAATCAAAGCCAACTCTGGTTTTTCCTGTGCAATGCATGCACAGTTAAACAATAGCTTTCTTTCTCCTCACCCTTGGTTAGTCACATTGTCCAATTAGGAATCTTTTGTTTTGAGAACTATTCACTTTTCTGTCAGAGACTTGCATCAGTGGCTTGGTGGGTTCTTGGTTCTCATGGTCTATCTCTGGCGTGTTTGCATTCTTTCTCCCTTTCCCTCCTTTCAGTTCTTTGAGAAGTTTGAATAGCGAAAAGGCATTTCAAAAATTCAACCTTGACATGCATGGTGCAACATAGAAGAACAAATCCATCAGGACAAGATTCAGCAGTCCATCTGCATTTAAAAGACAAAGGCCACTCTTTGGAAGACAGCAGAGTCCATATTTTGGAGAGAGGGGACTACTGGTTTGAAAGAGGGGTCAAAAAGGCAATTTGGACATTCTCTCAACAGAACGGAAGAGATATGATATCATCTATCTCCAATTTACAATACAGCTGTTTTAAGAAGGTTCCACACTCATTTGCACTACTCAGGTGATCCTGAGGACATAGATATACCTCCAAGTGGCCTCAACGACTCTCTAAAATAGAGGTGTCAAGCTGGTAGCCCTTGGACCAGATGCATCACATACAGGCCACGCCCATCCCGGCTCCACAAAGGCAAAAAAATGTCACGATATGTCACATGACACGATCAAGTTTAACACCTGTGCTCTAAAAAGAATTCAAATGACCAGTTGTCTGCAAGGAATATAAATCCTTCCATTCCCCACCATCTAATCAGAGCTGAAGAAGCGTTGAGAAGTGAAATGTCTTCAAAGAAAAACAAGAAAATCCAGTTGCCTCTTGGAAAAGCAGCTTTGGGACAACTATGATGTGATTATTTAACCAAGCTTTTTGTACTTATTGCTTTTCAGTTTGCTTATAGATAGTTCTCAATTTATAACCATACATTTAGTGACCATTCAAAGTTATAACGACACTGAAAAAAGTGACATGACTGTTCTTCACATTTATGACCATTGCTGCATCCCTATGATCACATGATCAAAATTCAGATGCCTGGCAAGGATCAGGTTATTATCTTTTGCAATTTCTGACAAGGAAAATCAATGGGAAAGCCAGATTCACTTAATAACCATGTTATTAATTTAACAACTACAATGATTCAGGTAACAACTGTGGCAAGAAAGGTTGTAAAATGAGGCAAAATTCATTTAACAACTGTCTTACATAGCAACAGAAATTTGGGGTTCAAATATGGTTGTAAGTCAAGGACTACCTGTATTATTTTAGCCTATGAAAAAATATTTGTTTTTCAGTTTCACCCTGATTATACTATTGTATTCAATAAGTTGGCCTCTTGTGAATGATTGAAATTTCTTTGACCTTTATACAATATTTCTAGATATTTTTCATTAAAAACATTGTGTTCATTTTGTGATGGCTCTGATCCTACGTTGTTGTTTTTTTTATTCCTTATAGCTATGGATGCTTTCCTTTGTGCTGCTTCATTCACATTTAACCATGAACATTTCATAGATGACATTAGTGGAATGGGTAGCAGAAATTATGCAAATTACTAAAACAATGTATGGACCCAATTCTGTTTTTCTGGGTGCAAAAACATACTACCTTGTCAAAGATTTTCATTAAAAATTCAAGTTATTCTTGTAAATACTAAAAAAATACCTTGTAGCTAGGATAACTTGATTGCTGTGATTCCTCTTTTTTGTTAAACGTAATTTAAAATCTTGGCTATGATAACTTTTATTGCTTGCAGGCACTACCAAGGAAGGAGGAGCTGGTGCTGTTGATGAAGATGATTTCATAAAGGCATTTACAGATGTTCCTGCTGTACAGGTAAAATGCTGTATTTTACTGACCTAGGAAGGATGGAAAGCTGAGTCAACTTTGAACCAGTCAGGATCAAACTCCAGGCTCTGGGCAGAATTCTAATCACCATGGCTCCTGTATGACTCCATAATTGTGGCATCACCAAAATGCTGATTCTGTTTGCAACCATTTGGAGAATGTATAGATTGGCCATGGCTAAACCACAATTTCCTTAACCGCAGTGCATTCAATATGATACAATGACATATTAAGCATACCAAATCTAGTGACTGTTTTCGACGATATGAGCTTAGCACCAGAACAAATATTCTATACCATAAACAAACTTTGTATACCATAAATACAGTATCAATATTAACAAAGTGTATTTATCACATGAAGTATCCAGAGCACAAAAAAATGAGTTACACTACAAACTCATTCAATACTATCATTTATCTTAGTGTAAATCCTGGGAGAGTATATACACTCATTTATTTAGGGTTTACTATTTTAATCTTTCTGAATCCTGCACCCCTGATCAGTTATATCAAATTTGCAGTTCATTGCTAAAAGAAACATTTAAACCATGATATCCGGAAATAAAATAAACCCAGAATATACATTATAGGGTTGCTGCAAACAGTTCTCACTCTATTATTTTCATCACCATAATATATCTAAAAACAAAAAACCTGCTTTGGTGGTCCTCGACTAACAACAGTTCATTTAGTGATCATTTGAAGTTACAACAGTACTGAAAAAAGTGATTTACAACCATTTTTCATACTTATGATCATTGCAGCATTGCCATGGTCACATAATCAAAATTCAGACGCTTTTCAATTGATTCATATTTTGTTGCAGTGTTCTTGGGTCATGTGATCACCTTTTGTGGTCATCTGACAAACAAACTATGGGGAAGCCAGGTTCACATAACAGCTGTGTTGCTAACTTAACTGCAGTGATTCACTGAACAACTGTTGCAAGAAAGGTCGTAAAATGGGGAAAAATCCATTTAACAAATGCCTTGCTTAGCAATAAAGTTTGGGCTCAATTGTCATAAGTCAAGGACTACCTGTATAAAGGTAAATGAAATATATAATGTTCGCATTTTTACATAAGTATTTGAAGTTTTCACCCTCCAAAAATGTTGAGCTACAAAGTTGATAGATTACTCTTGCTCCTTTTACAATTTCTTAGTCTCAGAAAAGAGTGAAGATCGTTTTATCTGCTTTGTTGCTGAAAAGCTTGGAACACTTCTGCAGAACAGGACCAAGCCCCAAACATTTTCTACCATTCTTTTGAACTTAAATTTTAAAACTGGAGTCAGGGGTATGACTTTTTTTACTTTAAATTTAAAAGTGGAACTAGGAATACTCACTTGTCTGACCTAATGGGGAAGGGACAAGTGTGCAAAAAGATACTTTGAGTCAAAAGCCAAGCAGAAATTATGGCTCCCTGTCATTTATGAGAAACAGGGTAACACTTGTCTAAAATCAGAACTTAAAGCTTATCACATTTTGAGATTTAAAACTAGCAGTGAAATATTGGCACAAGAAGAAATGCAATTTCCAGGCCAGAAACATTTAAATAGGACTAAAGACTTTGGACTAATTCTGGCTATTCAGTGGAGTCAGGATAGGGAAGCTCCAAGAATTTCCAGTCAACTAGTCGGTGAGGAGGAACAGCAGAGCAAAGGCTTCAATTAAGCTCTGAAAATCTAGTTAAATGCTAAGATTAGAAGTATATCTCCATTGTGGCTCAGTAACAAGTAATTTACAAGGTTGAGAGAAGTCTTTGCTCCTTCATAACTGAGCAGTGCACATTCAGAAGCCCTCTTTTTAAGGGAGGGTAGGGGTCAGGGGTGAAATGCTCCCGGTTTGGACCAGATCACCCAATCAGTAGTGATGGCGGCGGGCGGTTCGGAGAACCGGTAGTAAAAATCCCTGCCCCCCCCCCACCATGCCCAGCTGAGCTGCACAATCATCAGAGGCTTTTTTTTTACTTTTAAAATGCTTTTAAAAGTTTAAAAAAAAGCCACCGATGATCGCGCGGCTCAGCTGGGATCATCAGAGGCTTTTCAAAGCATTTTTTTCTGCAGCTTCTTGGCCGAAAAGGTGGTAAAAAAAAATGCTTTGAAAAGTCTCTGGCAACTCCCAGCTGAGTTGCCTGATCGGCAGAGAGGTATTTTTTAAAATGCCTCTCTGACAATCCCAACTGAGTTGCCTAATCGGCAGAGGCTTTTCAAAGCATTAGAAAAAACGCTTTACATTCAAAAGCATTTGAAAAATTAAAAAAAAAAGTTGGCCACGCCCACCCAGTCACATTAACCCCCCCCACTTAGCCCCGCCCACAGAACCGGTAGTAACAAATTTTATATTTCACCCCTGGTAGGAGTTCATCCAATTCATCAACACTGGACGATGAACTGTTCATATTAGTACTCAATTTTCTCTGGAATCCACAGATTTTTTTTCCTAGGTTTGATCTTCCAGATCTTTTTCCTTACACCAAAATTTAATGATTATTATATAATTTAGAGAAATTCAGGCAGTAATATAATTTCTTTAGTGTAATTTCAGAGTAACAGGTTTATTTTATCTATAAAGTTCTATTACATAGTAAACATGAAAATGATTATATGATGTATAAATAACTTTCCAAAAAATCACATTTTTATAGTATATAATAATTTAAAAATTTACTTAAGAATTTATTTTCCTATGTTAATATATGCTCTTGTGGTATTAGGTTGCCCTCTCTTGGCTGCTGTAATATAAGCAAGTTGGCTTTTATACTAATATAAAAAGTTATGAAGTCACCATTTTTATCACAGCTGTGATAGTTGACTTTTCACAATTGTTTTATGTTAAGTAAGTCAGTATCCCAGAATATTTTGTGCATTTCACATTTTTATGTGCTACTTCCAGTTTTCTTGGGTATTTACTGAAACAGAATTATTATCTTTCCATCAGTGGTCATTTCATTGTATGTTTATTGTTGAAAAATGATATAATATTTACAGTTTCCTTATGATTTATTTCTACATTCTAAAAAATATGAACCACCTACTTATATTTTCTTATCAATATTCATATATTTTTCTTAAAATCCCTGTGTTGTACCAAAAAGCCAGATTCATTTCCAATTGCTTTCTCTCAGTTATGACATTGGATTTTACATTAATTGATTCACAGTTAAGAAAGGATTATCAAAACTATTAGCAAATAATTAATATTTGCTAATCATTGTCCTGTTCTTCATACTAAGAGATTTCGTGGAACTGTAAGCGTGTCACATTGGGCACTTCCAATTAATAAGCCATCCTGCAAAATAGAAGTCACAAGTGCAGCACCAGCTATAGGAGACAGTCTTACTTAACTGCTTAATTGTTTTCAATTATTTATTGGACAAGATATGGATTTGACTGGAAGTTTCCTTTTCAGATTTATTCTAGTCGTGAACTTGAAGAAACACTAAATAAAATCAGGGAAATCTTGTCAGATGATAAACATGATTGGGATCAGCGCACTAATGCGGTATATCTATTTTTTAAATTTTACATATTTTTAAATGTGATTATATAATTCATTATAGCATATTTGCATTTAGAAAAGTTAATATTCTTATTTGCTCTTTCACTATCCCAGCTTAAGAAGGTCAGGTCATTACTTGTTGCTGGAGCTGCGCAATATGATGGCTTTTTCCAGCATTTACGACTATTGGATGGAGCATTTAAATTATCTGCTAAAGATCTCAGATCACAGGTGGTTAGAGAAGCATGCATCACAGTAGCGTAAGTATAGATCAAGAAAACAAAGTGCCTTGCTGAATGTAACTGAATATTGAGAGTCCTGTTGGAAATATACCAGATGTGCCTTGGTTTTTTAAAATTTCTATACAGGTAGTCCTTTATTTATGACTATGACAAAGCTTAATAATGCTTTGAATTAACAACAGCATTTGAAAGACCTATAGAGCACTTCTGACCATTGTAAAACATACCACTACCAAATTGTAGGAACATGATTGTGATCTGGATGCTTGGCACCCTGTTCACACTTATGACTGTTTTCCATCAATCATGATCACCACTTGGCAATATTCTCTGCGGCTTCCCTGAAAGTCAAATGGGGAAGCTAGCAGGGATGGTTGCAAGCTGCTGCCACCTGCCAAGAGGACTCCCTCTCCTCTCTGGGGGCTTTAGAAAGAGCTGTCTGCAATTCAAACAGAGAACTGAAATTCTTTGACAGGGAGCTTTCAGCCAGTCTCCAGAAGTAAGACAGAACCAAAATCCATGCAGGATTTTTGTTCCCTGAGCAAAGAAGTATCACGTGCTTCAGGAAAATGGGGGAAGCCTGGTGCAGGCCATGCATAAGTTCACGCTGAAAATTTTGCTTGGATTTTTAGTGGCGAAGCAGTGCAATAAAGTAAGGATCATGGGCTGCCTCAGGGTAGAGAAGACCTTGCCAGGTAAGGAACAAGCTGTGTGTCTTTCCACTTGGGTTGAAAATCCTGTTTGGATTTTGCAGGGAAAATTTTCAGCTACTGAACAGAGAGACATTTGCATGCAGCTTGTACCAGTACTCTGAGAGCCTTCCCCATCCACCCGAGGCACCTAGGACTTCATCTTCTTAATCAACCCCTGAGATCTCCTAATAACCACAACCAGGAATGCCAGGATTTTAGTTTTTAAGCAAAGCCATCACATGACATCTCACTTAATAACCACTTCTCTCATTGACTGAGTATTGTGGTGGTAAATCAAGAACTACCTGTATAAATAATATAATTAACACAAAATACCTGCATGAACAATCTGTTTTGTAATCCAACTCAAAGTTAAGTTAGCCCACTTAACAACTGCCATGACTTAAAACTATAATTCTGGCCTTAATTACAGTCATAAGTTGAGGACTACTTATAATAGGATTTAGCAGGTACCTGCTGGAAATGTTTGTGCTTGCACTCAGAGGATTAAAAAGTGTTTATTTTCTCATCTTCCTTCATGTAATTCTAAATGTGCAAAGCATTAAAGTGCCTAGGTAAGGATAAGCTTCACATTAGATGGACACAGCTGGTTTTTATGAATAATATAAAGTATTTAGCTTTTTTAGAGGTAGATGTTTATTAAGGAATCTGAAGTTGGCTTGTGTATGCTCCACTTCCTATCATCCCTGCTTTAATTTAATGTTTCATATGGCTGAATGCATCATTCATAGAAGAGGACAATCCACACTTGGCCCCTAAATTTTGCTCTATATGTAGTTGCCCTAGATTTTAAAGATTTTGATTTATAATTTAATCACTATAGCAAATTTGAAGATACTGGATGGTATAAATATGTGTATGCATACAGGTAAATCCCAAGTTACAAGTGAATGTTCGCTCGTAACTCTGAACATTAGCGAACGTTCAAAGTTACGTGATAAGCGTCCCCTAGATTTACGAACAAGTCCCAAAATTATGAATATTGCAGCACCACGGCAGTTGTTCATTCTTACAAATGACCGCAGATGCTCTACAACATTCACTCCCCCTGTTCCCCCCCTCCCCCAGGTCAGACTCAATTACTTTTCAAAGATCTCATTTCTATCAGTTTTTTTGCCTACTTTGTTACTTCAGGCTTTCAGTGCATTTGTAGAAAACAATCCTAACATATCATAAGATCATGCGAGATCAGTAGTGTGATCTCGTGCTATTGATCTTGTGTAATCTCGCACTTTAGGATTGTATGTGAATTGAGGCCTCGATGTTTGCATCGGAGGGAAGGCTTCGGTCCTTCAGGCCTTCCTCTGTTTGCAGTTTCCTTAACGAAGCCTGCAGAGAGATTACATTCCTGCAGGCTTTGGCAGCCCTTTGCAAAAAGCTTTTGTTGGCACCAGCAGAGCTTGGGAGGAGCGGGCACATCCCTCTGAAGCTCTGTTCCTACCAGCAAAGGCTTTTTGAAAAGGGCTGCCAAAGCCTAAAGGGATGCAATCCTCAGGCCCCTTGCCGACAAGAATGGAGGCCCAGAGAGCCGCTTGTGGCCTTCCGGACCTCCTTTCTCACCAGTGATCCACTTGATGAGGCCTCTGGTGATGAAAAAGGAGACTCAGAGGCCTGCGCACAGCCTTCCAGGCTCCTTTCTCACCAGCGATCCACTTGACAAGGCCTCTGGTGATGAAAAAGGAGGTTCAAAAGGCTGCACTCAGTCTTCTAGGCCTCCTTTATTGGCGGCAATCCGCTTGATGAGCCTCCTGTGATGAAAAAAGGAGGCCCGGAAAACAGAAGCCCTTTTTTGTCCCTGGAGGCCTCGTCAAGCAGATCGCTGGTGAGAAAGGAGACATGAAGGCTGTGCATGGCTCTCCGGGCGTCCTTTTTCATTACTGGAGGCCTCGTCAAACCCTTTGATGACAAGAAAGGAGGAAGCAGGCAAAGAAACAGGCTGGAGTGGAGCCAGGTCTTCATCAGTTAAGCCACCAGCACAGCAGGGTGGGGGGGAAGCAATTGTAGGGACCCCAGGGGAGGGAGAACAAGGTATCTGAGGGTCAGGGGAGGCCTTGGGTGGTCTGAAGTAGGTAGCCTGTTCCATCACTAGGCCACCCCATGGCCTTCCCCATTCCGAGATACCTCATGTGCATTTAACGAGCCGTGTATTCGATTAGCGAATGCATGTGCAAAAGCAGGGAGCGATCTCGTTCCAGGTACGAGATTCATTCCCACGAATCCTTGGGTTACGAATGGAATGGGAAGGTTCCATTACATTTGTAACTCGAGGACTACCTGTATATAAAAATTATAGTCTGCTATTCTAGATTGAATTCCAACTTTATTGCAACTTTTAAAAATGATTTAAAAGTACTAAAAAACTCAGTAAATGGCATCTGTCTCAGGTGTTAATTATCTATTTAATCCAGCTGGGTCAAATAGTATTGAAATAACTATGTCTTCTTCTTGTGCCATATCCGTCATCGGACGTTGGCAATTATGTTGACAATCCTATTTTTGTCAACAGCTGCATGAAAAAGTGCTGCTGAGTTTTGTCCAAACCAGTCCCTTAGGTTTTGAAGCCATGATGTTTTTCTTCTGCCTGGACCTTGTTTGCCTTCAATCTTTCCCTGGAGGATTAAGTGAAGGATGCTGTATTTTTCTGGGTGTCACATCACATGTCCAAAATATTCTAACTTTTGCTTTTTAATGGTTTTGATGATTTCCCTTTGCTTTCCCAGGCGGCTTATCACATCCTCATTTGTGATTTTGTTAACCCAGTTTATACGAAACAGCTGTCTGTAAATCCACATTTCAAATGCTTCTAGTTTCTTCAAGTGGTTTTCTGTCAGAGACCAACTCTCTACTCCGTAGAGCAGGATAGAAAAGATGTAACATCTAAACAAGCCTGATTTTCAGTCTTAGGCTTATGTTGTGACTGCAGAAGACCTTTTTCATTTTGAAGAATGCTGTTCAAGCTTTCTCTATCCTTGTCTTTACTTCACTGATCATGTCCCAGCTTTCATGTAAATTAAAACTGAGGTATGTGATCCTTTCAACTTTTTCTAGTGGTATTCCTTCCGAATTTATTGGTGGTAAATTAATGGGTTGTTTGCTGACGACCATGATCTTGGTTTCTGAGGTGTCAAACCATATTTTTCAGATATTTCTGAGACACTGTTGATGAGGAGCTGAAGGTCTTCATGCTTACTGGCAAGCATAAGCATATATTTAATTGTAACATCAGTGTATCTTAAATTGTTGATCTGAACACTTTACTTTGAGGCCACATCAATGTTTTCCAGTGCTTTGTTGAAAATTGACTCAGAGTAGATATTAAACAACAGTGCAAACAGAATACAGCCTTGTATGACCCCTCTTCGTATTTCTGCATCATCTGAGTATTTTTGGCCTAGTCTCACATTTGCTACCTGATGCCAACATTGATTCTTTATGATTCGGATGTCTTTGTCATGTAGTCCCACTTGTTTCAGGATTTGTAATAGTTTGCTGGTCTTATTTTATCAAATGCTTTTTCAAAATCAAGCACATGTAAACACTGTGATTGACATCTCTACAGCACTGTACAAGAACTTGAATGCTGAACAGGGCATCTCGTGTACCAAGATTGTTTCTGAAACCAAATTGTGTGTTACTTAAACACTCCTCAATTTAGTTGTATATTCTTGTGTGAATTATTCTCAGGAATATTTTCAGGGCATGACTCATTAAGCTTATTGCTCTGTATTTGGTACACTTCTTTGCATTTATTTTTTTGGGATTGACACAAAAGTTGATTTTAGCCAATCATTTGGTATCTTTCCTGTTTCATATATTTGATTGAAGAGCTGCAGTAAAAATTTCTTCCCATTGTCTTCCAGCAATTTTAAAATTTCTGCTGAGATATCATCACGTCCTGTAGCTTTTCTTGTTTTTGCTATTTTTATTGCATGTTCAATCTCCTCCATAGTGATGTTTGGTCCAGTTGTTATCCATCCCATATCAATATCATCCCTAGTGTCCTCAAAAAGTTCTTCAATATATTCCTTCCATCTTTTTAGTTTTTCATCCTCATCCAAGATGATTTTCCCCTCCTTGTCAACTAAATTGTTGATTTTCTTTGTGTAGACACCTGCTTCTTTCACTTTTTTGTGTAAGTTGAAATTATCATGAATACGTTCTGTCTCTTCTATTTCTTTGCATCTCTTTGCAAACCACTTTTCTTTTGCCAGACAAATTTTTTTTGTAATTGTTTTCTGCAATTCATTGTATTTTTCTTTGTTTTTATTTTTATAAAAATAAGATGAAGTATTTCATCCATCATCCACTGTTGTTTCTTGTGGTGCCTCTCTTTGTTTTGAGTTTGTTACCTCTACTAATGCATTTTTAAATTTATTCCAATTCATTTCTACATCTTCATTATTTAGGTTGTTGGTTTCTCTTTAAGTGAATTTCTAGTTCTTTTATCTTTTTTTTTATTGAAAAGTTTTACAAAGAAGAAATACAATTTTTTTCCCCATATTCCCCCCACCCTTTCCCCCCCTTCATCCCACCCTCCCCCCCAGACTTCCCAGAGCAAAATACAAGGTATTTCATTTAATCAATCATAAACTAGATTAATCTACTTATCCTCAAAGTACTAACTCCCCCCCTGAAACCTTAACTCCACTATAGATAACCTAATGTTTCTAATATTAACATTCATTCATAAGCTATTTGATATTTTCTTGTCTGATTCTTATTTTGAATATAATCAATCCATCTTCTCCATTCCAATACGTATCTTTCTTGCGTGTGGTCCTTCAAGTACGCTGAGATTTTCGCCATTTCTGCTAGGATTGTTACTTTCAATATCCACTCTTCAATAGTAGGCAAAGAGTCCTTCTTCCAATATTCAGCTACCAGCAGCCTAGCTGCTGATATTAAGTTCAAAATCAATTTAGTCTCTGAAACTGTACAGTCCATAGTTATACCCAATAGAAACAATTGAGGAGTAAATTTCAACCTTCTTTTCAAAATGTTCTGCATTACCCACCAAATTTTTATCCAAAATGCCTTGATTTTCTTACAGGTCCACCATATATGATAATAGGTTGCATCATTACATTCACATCTCCAACATTTAGCTTGCAAATTCGAGTACATACATGATAATTTTTTAGGATCTAAGTGCCATCTATAAAACATTTTATAAAAATTCTCTCTCAAATTTTGTGCTTGCGTAAATTTAACATTTCTGACCCAAATCTTTTCCCACGTTTCCATCATCACTGGTTCCTGAAAGTTTTGTGCCCATTTTATCATACAGTCCTTAACCAATTCCGTTTCTGAGTCTATTTCCAATAATGCATTATACAACCTTTTAATATGCATTTGACTTTGATCTCTAATCTGTTTCACCAGATTTTCCTCATTTTGCATAACCCCAATTTTTTGATCCTCCCTCCATCTAGCTTGAAGCTGACCATACTGAAACCAAGTATAAATTATCCCTTCTTCTTTTAATTCATCTAGGGGTTTCAGTTGCAACTTACCCCTTTCCAAAAGAAGAAGCTCTTTATACGTAATCACCTCTATTTTTTGCTCTGTACTTATATTTTCTATTGCATGTCTGGGATTTGCCCATATAGGTATCTTATAGTTCAGCTTGTATTGGTACTTTTTCCAAACCCTCAACAATTCATTTCTGAGTATATGACCCTTAAACACTTTATCCACTTTTTTTTCATATAACAAATAAGCATGCCATCCATATAACAAATCATAACCTTCTATATTTAACATTCTTTCTTCAGTTGTTAAACCAGTCACTAATTTGTGATAAAGCTGCTGTTTCATAATACAATCTTAAGTTAGGCATTTTAAGACCTCCTCTCTCACGTATATCCTGTATAATTTTCAGTTTCACTCTTGATTTCTTCCCAGCCCAGATAAAAGTATTAACCCCTTTCTGCCATTCCATCAGATTTCCATCTTTTTTAAGCACTGGTATCATTTGGAACAAAAATAAAAACCTAGGTAATACATTCATTTTTATTGCTGCTATCCTTCCCAGTAGTGATAGTTGTAACTTTTTCCATTTTCCCATTTCTTTCTGTACTTTTTGCCAAAGAATTTCATAATTATTTTTAAACAATTTCGTATTTGAGGCTGCAATATATACTCCTAGATATTTAACCTTTTTAACTACTTCAAACCCCGTTATTCTCCCTAAATCTTCTCTTTGAGTTATGGTCATATTTTTAGTTATCATCTTTGTCTTGTGTAGATTTACTTTAAATCCAGATACTTTGCCATATTGAGCTACTATATCCAGCATATAGGGAGGCGTTTCTATAGGTTGAGATAAAGTAAGAACCAGGTCATCTGCAAACGCTCTTAGTCTATAATCCTGCTGTCTAATTACAATTCCTTTTATTTTGTCAGAATCACGTAACTTATTCAACAAAACTTCTAAAGTTAAAATAAACAACAATGGAGACAAGGGACAACCCTGCCTCGTACCTTTCTCAATTTTAAACACATCTGTTAAACCTCCATTAATTATTATTTGTGCTGTTTGTTCCTGATATATTGCTCTGATTGCATGTATGAAATACTCCCCAAAGTGCATTTTTTCTATTATTTTAAACAGGAATTGCCAGTTCAATCGATCAAATGCTTTCTCTGCATCCAAGAATATGAACGCTGCAGGGACCTGGTTATTTTTTTCCAAATATTCCAATAAATTTATGATTTGCCTAACATTATATTTCATCTGCCTCCCTTTTATAAAACCTGATTGATCATTGTGAATAACTTGTTGCATAACTGGCATTAATCTATTCGCTAATATCTTAGCAAAAATTTTATAATCCGTGTTCAAAAGTGAGATTGGCCTAAAATTTTCAGGTTTGATACAGTTTTGATCTTCCTTCGGATCAATGAAACAAAAGCTGTTCTCCAAGAGGGTGGAACTCCTCCCCCTAATTGAATTTTACAAAGTAGAGTTCTAAGCGGCTCTACCATTTCAAGCTGTAAATTCTTATAATAAACAGCTGTTAGTCCATCCATTCCTGGAGCTTTCCCTGTTTTTAACTGCTTAATTGCCACCACAATCTCCTCATAAGTTATTGGTTGATTCAATCCTTCCTTCTGTTCCAACGTTAATTCCAAAATATTCCCTTCCTTTAGATATCTATCTATATCTATACCTTGTATTGAGTCCCTAGCATATAACTTTGTATAAAATTCCAAAAAAGCCTTTTTAATCATATTCTGTTGGTAAACTTCCTTACCTCTATATTCTATCTTACTAATGACTCGTGATTTCTGTTTTTTCCTCAACATGTAGGCCAACCATCTACCTGGTTTATTGGAATTACAAAATGTATTATGTTTAGCATATTGTAAACTAGTTGCCACCTGATCAGCCATTAACTATTAAATTGCTCTCTTAGTATATATATTGTTTCTTTTACTTTCTTATTTCCTGGATTAGATATAAGTAATTGTTCTTTCTTTTTTATTTCTTCCTCTATCTCTTTACACTTCTTTTGTTGTTTTATTTTTTTTTTTCAATACTTTATTGAATTTTCCAATTTTTAAAAAGACAATGTACAATCACAATCTTGATCCGAGGTGCAATGTTTACACATTTCATAGATCAAACATTAAATGAATTCCATCCATAGCTATACAATATACAGTTCTATACAATTCTCTACATTTCTATACAATTAAGTCCATTTCGGGTGTCTAACAAATCGTAGCCTATTATCATATTTTTATCCTATTCTTTAACCAGTTATACCAAATTCCCCATACTTCATAGTACTTAAAGTTCTCTTCATTTTTTAGCTCGCTCGTCAATTTAGCCATCTCTGCGCACTCTAGAATTTTATTTATTAATGTTTCTTCAGAGGGGGTAGAGTTGGATTTCCAGAGTTTCGCAAAGGCTAATCTAGCCGCAGTAATAATTTGAATTGCCAGTTGGGTTTTATTGTTGTCGAGACCATCTTCAATCATACCTAAGAGGAAGGATTCCGGGGCCAGGGCTATCTCTTGTCCCATTATTTCCGAGAGCCAGAGTCGGATCTTTAACCAAAACTTTTTGGTCTCAGGGCAAGTCCACCACAGATGGTAAAAGGTGCCAACCGTCTTTCCACATTTCCAACATAAAGCAGAGGAATTTGGAAATATTTTGGCCAGCCTGTCCGGGGCTAGGTACCACCTATGCAACATTTTGTAGTGATTTTCCCTGAATGTTACCGATTTCGTTATTTTGAGATTTCTGTTCCAAGCTATCTCCCAGTCATTGAAATTAAGGCCATATCCTAAATTTTTCTCCCAAATGCTTAGCTGATTTTTAGCTATCTTCTCGGCTCTATCCTCATCTAATATAAAGTTATAGATTTTCGATAGCATTTTCTTATCTGGTCCCCAAATAATTTTGTCAAAATATCCATATTTCATTTCAATACCACATTTATCTCTATCTTCTTGAAATCTAGACTTAATCTGAAGATATTTCCACCAATCCAGAATAAACCCCTGGTCCCTCAGTACTTCCAAGGGTTTGAGCTTCCCTTCTTCATCCAAGATATCCTTATATGTGCCCATTTTATAGTTCCCTCTTCTATTTGGGGCCACTAGAGCATCCATAATCGACAACCAGCTAGGAACCTTGGTATATATCTTCTGTCTAATTTCCAGCCACGTACGAATCAATGTCTCTCTAATTTTATGTTTATAGAAATGAGTTTTCTTCCTATCCTTTATGTCCCAGAAGTAAGCGTGCCATCCTTCAAGGAGATCGTGTCCTTCTAGTGTCAAGATTCTACCTTCTTGGAATTTGATCCACTCCTTTATCCAAATTATTTTTGCCGCCTTTTGATATAATTCCCAGTCAGGGAGCCCGAACCCTCCCAAATTTCTTTTCCCTTGAAGTGTCTTGAGAGAAATCCTCGATTTCTTACCCTCCCACAAAAAATTCCTGATATGTTTATTCAGATCCGAAAAATTTTTTTTATCTAGTGATATCGGTATATTTTGAAATAGAAATAGAAATTTCGGTAAAATATTCATTTTGATCGCCACAATTTTACCAGTCAAGGACAATTTAAGCCTCCTCCACCTATCAAGATCTTGATTAGTTTTCTGCAATAAAGGGATATAGTTATCATCTTTTAATGAAGAGAGTCTCGCCGTAATCCATATTCCCAGATATTTTATCTTCTTAACTACCTGGAGGCCTAATAAATCTTCTAATTCTTTCGTTTGTAGGTTTGTCATATTTTTCACAATTATTTTGGTTTTGTTCTTATTAAGTTTAAGGCCCGCGACTTCTCCATAATTCTGAACTTCCTGCATTAATTTTGAGCCGGTGTCTAATGGGTCTTCTATTATGAAGGCAACGTCGTCCGCAAAAGCCTGTGTTTTAAATATTTCCTTCCTAATCTTCAAGCCTTTGATATTTTCATTAGTTCTAATCCTTCTAAGTAAGACCTCTAATGCTAGAATGTAAAGTAAGGGGGATAGGGGACATCCCTGCCTGACTCCTCTTTGGATCTGAAATGTCTGGGTTCTGCCTCCGTTAACTAATATATTTGCCCTCTGATTTTGGTAAATATTCTCTATCATCCTCCTAAAGTTAGTCCTGAATCCCATTAGATCTATTTGGTTTATCATGAAGGTCCAATTCAGATTGTCAAATGCCTTTTGGGCATCGACAAACATTAAAGCCATCTGTTTTCCAGGGTGTTGTTCATAATATTCAATGGTATTTAGGACTGTTCTCAAATTGTCTCTAATCTGTCTCCCTGGGAGAAAACCATTTTGATCCTTATGTATCCATCGGTTTAAAATTTTCTTGAATCTCTCCGCTATTATAGTCATAAATAATTTGTAATCTGCGTTAAGCAGTGAGATAGGTCTATAGTTGGAGATCTGCTTCGGGTCGGCACCTTCTTTCAGAATGATCGTCAGGTACGCTTCCCTCCAGGAGTCTGGGATTGTTATGCCAGCAATAACATCATTTAGAATTTCTAACAATTCCAGTTTCAGAGCATCATCAAATTTTTGATATAATTCTCCGGGGAGACCATCAGGGCCTGGGGTTTTGTTCTTCTTTATTTTGGATAAGGCGGTTCTTAACTCCCCTATGGTGATCTTTTCATTTAACATTTCCTTTTCTTCTTCCGGAATTTGAGGAAGGTTGGCTTCCAACAAATACTGTTCTACCTTGTTTAACTCAATTCCTTCATTTTTGTAAAGACATTCATAAAATTTTCTTATGCTTTCTAATTTGTCTTCTTCCTTCGTCAACAGGATGCCCTGTGGATCTTCTAAAGCTAGTATTTGGTTTTTTTCCTTCTCTTTTTTTAATTTATATGCCAGCCATCTCCCCGACTTGTTAGCGTTCTCGAAACAATAGTGCTTAGATCTTCTTATTTTTTGAGCTACCTCCTCCTGGTCCAATAGATTCAGTCTATGTCTCATCATCAACCACTGTTGTTTCGTCGCCTCATCTCCCGGTCGTTGCTGTAATTCAGCCTCAGTTTGTAATAATTTTTGAGTAAGTTCTTCTCTACTCTTTCTTTTTTCCTTATTTTTAAAGGCAGTATATGAGATGGCTACTCCTCTGACATAGGCCTTCATAGTGTCCCACACAATTTCTTTGGCTGTCCCTCGATTTCCATTTTCTAAGAAGAAGCGTTTGATTTCTTCATTCAATTTGAGTGTGAACTCTTTTTCATTTAGGAGATTGGTCCTTAAGCTCCATCTCTGTTGTATTTTCTTCGTATCATGGGACCAACTGATTTCAAGGAGTTTATGATCTGCCCAAGTATTGGTGCCCATGTTAACTTTCTTAATTTCTAACGCCAATTTTCTAGTAACCCAAACCATATCAATTCTGGACCAGGAGTTCTGTGGGATGGAATAAAATGTAAATTGTCTGTCCTGGGGGTGTAAGGTACGCCACATGTCAATTAGATTTATCTCATCCACCAAATCAAAGAAAATCTTTGGTAAGGGAGATCTTTTATTCTTTTTGGTTATATCGCACTTATAATCAAGCTTTGGATCTACAATTCCATTAAAATCCCCTAGCATACATATTTCAAGATGTGCCCAATTTGCCAACTGTTCCTGCAGTTTCCTATAGAATTTCCCTTGTTTTTTATTCGGTGCATAAACCCCTACTAATAGCAGTCTAGAGTTACCTCTCATTATTTCAACTATAAGTATTCTCCCTTTTTCATCTTTATATTTACATTCTGCCATTATTCCTTTCTTAACATAGATAGCAACCCCCCTTTTCCTTTTCTCAGCTAGTGAGGAAAATACTTTACCAAATTTACAGTAATTTAAATATTCAGCTTCATCTTTTTTTATATGGACCTCTTGGATGCAGATAATATCGGGATTTTGTTTCACCAATTTCGACAATATTATCCTTCTTTTTTTGTAATCGTTTAATCCATTCACATTTACCGATATGATCTTGGTATCGTTCATTCCTGAAATTAGTTTCTAGTCTCTTGTTCTTATTTACCTTTTAAAGTTACTGCTCTCACTGGTCTTGATTTTTTCCCTCTTTCCTCAGTATCCTCCTTTTTCTTCTCCTCTTCTATGTCTTCCCTAGTAATTTGCTCTTGGGATATCTCTTCTTCCGTATTTACTATCTCGTTATCCTCCTTACTGGTTTGTTCCTCCTCTCCTCCCCTTAGTTGTTCTAAAAAGTCTTGAGCATCACTTAGACAATCAATTCTTATTTTCCTCCCTTGCCAGGAAATTTGCAGTCCTTCTGGCAAAAGCCACCTAAAAATTATATTTCTCCTGTTTAGATGATTTGTCAAAAACCTATAGTTTCTCCTCCTTTCCCTCACTCTTCTCGGAATTTGTTTCAGAATATTAATTTCTTTTCCCCCATAGGTAATTTTTTCCTCCCGAGCTATATTATACAGGATATCCCTAACTTTTTTTCTAGCAAAGCGCACATGGACCTCTCTGGGGAGTCTGTTTCTTCTTACGTAATTTGTCTGGACCCTGTACACCTCATCAATCTCACGAATTATTTCCTGCTTGTCTTGCTGCAGAGTTTCTGCAATCAACTCCGCTATCTTATCACCTAAATCCTCATCTTTATCTTCCAGGATGTTCTGGAAACGCAAGAAAAACGAGGCCTTGTCCATCTCAAGTTGGATCAACGCGTCTTCCGTTTCTTTGTTTTGTGCCGACAAAGTTTGGTCTACTGTGTCCAGTTTTTTCTCGTTTTTTTCAATTCTTTGTTCTGCTTTTAAAATTCTATTTTCGTTAATAGCAATAGCAGTTTGAATCTCATTCATTTTAAAATCAAGAGCATGGATGTCTGATTTTAATTCAGAGTGACTATTCAAAAGTTTTTCTTGCATCGCAAGCATTGTTTCTTGGATTGACTGAAGGGATGTTTGTACCGTTTGCAGTGTAGGAGTTATAGGGGGTTTGTCTAGTTTCTGGAGACCTTCTACTGATTTCTGGGTGGCTGGGGAAGACATCGCTAAGGTAGGTATAGATGTTGCTTTTTTAGCAGTTTTTGCAATTGTGGAGGTCAGACTTGCCATTTCTTTCAGAACCGATTTTTGGTCTCTTATTATCTCCTCTATCTTTCTCCAAATTCTCATCCAGTGGCACTTGCCACGTTTTCTCTGAGGAGCTTTCTTAGACCTTTATTTCGCTCCTTTATTGGTCCTCTCTGCACTCTCAATAAGTTCCAATTAATACTAGGTTCTAAATTTCCAGAATACTGTGGTGGGCTACTATAAAGTTTCCAGCAATTAACAATCACTAATTATATAATTATATAGTTCTCCTCCAAATAGGTAGACAAAATATCGATACAAATCAATTAATCACTTAATAAAATCTAAATTCAATCTTAGAAAAGAGTAAGTAATATATATAAATTGTTAAAGGCTAGCAATACAAGTAATTATTTTAAGTTAATAAATTCTAATTTCAGTTCCTAATGGGTAGTATTGATATAGATAAATACAGATAGATATTCTAAATTGTATAAGTTGACCACAATAAGTTAATGGACTAATAAATTCTAAGTTCAGATCTTAATAAAGGTTGGCTATAAATAGATATAATAGATATAAATAAGTATAAATAGGTATAAATAAATTACAATAAATATAAATAAATATAAAATCCTATATAATAATTTAATTAGTAAGATACAAATCCAACCCTTTTTTCCCTTAACTAGTAATAATTATAGAAATCTAAATTCTCATATATAATCAACCTCTTTTTTTTTTTTGTATATATCTATAAAATGGCTTAAGAGGTCTAATTAATATTAATTATAAAATTATAAAGTTAGAGAGGAAAACAGAGTTCACTTATTAATATCACAGATACTCAAGAGAAGGATAGGAAAGATATAAACATATAAATATATGGGTATAAGTATATTGTTTTATAGTGTTTATAGTATTTACGGAATTTTAGAGTACAAATAGGAGATCTTCAATTTCCCACTTTGCTGGGCTCCAACCAAACTCGATGGTAATAGTCTCTGCCAGAGCGTCTTCTTGTTCAACCGCTGCTGTTCCACTCTTCCGATTCAATGGAAGCACTTCCTGTTTGCTGAAAGCCTCAAACAGCTAATCACTGTATTTCTTCTGCTTTCTTCCACTCAATCCCAATACCAAAAGCCAGCCACACCAATAGTCTTTCCTTTTTCTTTTACTCTCTCACCACACCGCACTCTCCAAAGCTCCTTACAGACGCAATCCACTCTCCCCGTTTTCTCGTCTGCTCTTCGGCTTGTCGGATCGCCGGGAGTACAAGCTGCTTCACCCTCTCCGTCTCTGCCTCTCGCCGCTCCGAGCACTCCTCTCCCGACACCACCGATCCCCTCTCTGCCGCACGATCGTAGGTATAGGGAAATAGGCTTAAATCTGTCACCGCACCTCCGATCTTCTTCTTAGCTTCCCGTCTTTGTTGGCTATTGCTGCTTCGCGCCCGCCATCAATGGCCGGCTCACCGCGTTGGCTAGGCAGAGCCGCCTGGTCCAGCGAGAGGTGATCGCACCCACTTCCCGCTTGCCTGGCTTCCTCTTTTGCCCGCAGGGCTCTCCGGGTCCCGCGTCCCCCGAGGGGATCCCCAAAACGCGATGTTAAAAGGTGTTGAGGAGCAGCGAGCTCTCACTCCACACCCTGTCGCTGCAAATCACCAACCGGAAGTCTTCTTTTGTTGTTTTAATCTATATTTATTGTTCATATGTATTAAGATACCACTCATATAAACCTTGCTAGCATCCCAAACCATTTCCATAGGAGTACCCTTATTCATATTAATAACAAAGAATTCTTTCATTTGTTTTTTAAGCTCCTTTACATTTTCTTCATATCTAAATAAGTTTTCATTTAACCTCCAAGACCTCCTTTCCCCCCTCTCCTGTTCAAATTCAACCCAAACCAGACTATGATCAGGTAGAGTTCTTGGGCATATCTTCGTTTTCTTCACCCTGGAAATAAAATCATTTGTAATTAGTATAAAATCAATCCTGGAGAAGGATTGATGTCTATCAGAAAAAAAAGTAAAATCTTTTTCCTCCAGGTTACGTTCTTTCCAGATATCTCTCAATTCTATATCTTCCATCATATCAAAAAAAGATTTAGGTAGTTTTGCACGTGCTGAAGTTTTTGATAAGCTCTTTTTATCTTTCTGCGTGTCAATTACTCCATTCCAGTCGCCTATTAAAATAAAAGATTTATAGTCCCATTGTATTATTTTGGTATGTAAAAATTTATAAAACTTGTCTTGTTGCTGATTAGGGGCATATATTCCAATAAAAATCATTTTTCCAGTCTGTGTTAATAATTCAATTGCAATATATCTTCCTTGATCATCTGCCTCAATTAAATTAGCTGATAGTCCTTTTCTTACATATATAACTAGTCCATTTTTCTTCTCTGGCGCTGATGCCACAAAATTTGTACCTAATCTTGAATTTATCAAATATTTTGGGTCTGATAATCTAATATGTGTTTCTTGCAAGCAAATAACATCATTGTTAAATTGTTTCAAGTAATGAAATACTTTCTTTCTTTTTTGTGGTGAGTTTAGGCCATTGACATTCCAAGATAGGAATTTAGTTGTCATCTTTAGCCTTTCGAAGCCTTGTGAGCATCAGCTGAAGCTCCTCCTCCACCTTACTCTTCGGCCTAGCTCCCCCCACTGCTTCTGTTTTTTGGACTTCTTGAGATAAATCTTGAGATTGTTGCCTTTTTGATTGTTGTTGTTGCAATTTATAAGTTGATCGGGTCAGTCATTGTGCTTTCGGCTCTCCCTTCTTAGGTGGTTCCAAAGTTGGGGGTAAACCCCCAAGATCCAAATCTTCTTCCATGATAGTTCCTCCAGCTGCAACTTCAGCATAAGTTTGTATCTGTTTTCCATCTTTTTCTTGTTGTAACATCTCCATTTTCTTCCTCCCCCCCCCCCCGGTGAGGGTGGGCACATTTACATAGAAATCTTTTGCCTTCTAAACTGTGTTTAACCGGTATCTTTCTCCATTATAAGTCACTATTAGACCAATTGGAACGTCCCATCTGTGTGCCACTTGTTGATTTCTCAACTCATTTACCAGAAAGCCAAAGTCTTTTCTACTTCTCAACATCTTTGGAGGAATCTCTTTCAAAACCACCACCTCTTGCCCAGCCACCTGAACTTTATTCTTGTAAGAAGCTTGTAGAATTTCATTTCTGATCCTCCTAGTTGTAAAATAAATCACCACATCTCTTGGCACCTGTCTTTGTTTTGCCAACCAGGAATTAACCCTGTAAATTTTATCAATTTGGATTGCCACATTTTCTGGTCTTTCTTTAATTATCTCCGCCACAGCATCAGCACAAATGTCTTTTAAATTTTCGTTACTATTTTCCTTCAGGCCTCTCAGTCTCAGAGCAAACTCCATAGATCTGTATTGTAACATTACCAATTCATCATCCACTTTCTCTGTTCTGGTCATGATATCACCCATTTTGCTTTCCAAATTTAAGTTAGCTTCATTAATTTCCTCAACTTTCCCATCAAGCTGGATAACAAGGTTTGAGAGTCCTGATGCAGCAAAAACAATATCCTCTCTTATTTTATCGTGTTCATCTGCAACTGCTTCCTTGATCGAGCTTATATCCTCCTCAATTTTCTTAAATTTCCCTTCAACAAATAGTGTTAAATTATTCATTGCTTCACTCATTGCTGTTGCTTGATTATTCATGGCTTATTTCATAACTTCCTTACAATCATTAAGTGCTGCATCTTGAGTCTGGCTCTGGTTCTGTGAATCAGCCGGAAATTGTGCTTTCTGTGTCACAACTGACACAACTGGGGAACCTCCCCCTCCTTTAACAACTCCTGGTTTCACTTGTCTAGAAGCCATTTTTTTCCCCTTTCTTTCACCCCCCTCTTTTCTTTAAAAGCCACAAAGTCTTTAAAGATGTTTATAATTTATAGTCTCTAATTTGCCAGGCAGAGTAGTTTTTTTTCCCTCTTTCCTCCACAAACTCTCAGTTCCCAGCAGTTAATAGGCAGTTAATCCACTTTCCCAGCGCAAAGTTCTCAAGCACTTTCGTTTCTGGCTTTCACTTTCAAAACCATAACAAAGACGCCATCTTCCGCCTCCAGCTTAAGATTCAAATTGAAACAAAGTAACTTCAGAGTTAAGCTCTGTACTTTTAAGGCTTGTTCTCCTGTTTTCCGCTCTGCCTGCTCTTGAAGTCAATCAAACTCACTTTTAAAAGCAGGATTGGATCGCGGCTTCTCGCTCTGCTTTTGCAGAGTCGTCCTGGCTCCAGAGCTTCTTGGCAGGCTGACTGAGGAGCTCTCACCCTCCAAGCCTCTGGAAATGTTCCAGATGGCTTTTGGGGAGCTCTACTCTCGCCCACCGGCTCTCCTCTCCTTCTTTTCCCGAAGGAGAGTTTTTCAGCCGCTAGACAGCCGATTTGCGCTGTCAAAGCAGCTTTTACGGAGACACAGGGCTGGCGGTCATAAATGACCGTCCACGGAGCCTGCGGCACCAACCGGAAGTCTAGTTCTTTTATCTTATCTCCATGTTTAATGATGAAGTCATTGTCAATTCTTGGTTTAGGAGGATTCGGGTTTTTCATCTTTTTTAGTTTAGCTGGACTTCGGCAAGTAGTAGATTATGATCAGATGGTACATCTGCGCCTGGGTATGTCTTTGTCTTTGCTGATTTTACTGAGTTTCTAAATCTTTTGTTTATTGTAAAATAGTCAATTTGGTTCCTTACTATATTATTTCGTGTATGTGCCAGTGATCTCCAAGTGTAGAAGAGTCTTTTTGGTAACTTGAAAAAAATATTCATCACATATTGCCTATGATCCTTGCAGAAGTCTACAAATCTATCACCTCTACCATTTCTGGTTCCTGAACCAAAGTTTCCAACTACAGGAGCATCACTTCCTTCTCCCACTTTTGCATTGAAGTCCCCCATGAGTATTGTGATATCATTACTTTTTAGGGTTTTCAGTACACTGCTTATATCTTCATAGAACTTCTCTAAATCCGCCTCATCACTGTCAGCTTTGGGAGCGTAAACTTGTATAACATTCAAATTTACTGGAGTACTGTTTATTTGGATCATCATCACTCTATCAGATACAGGAATAAAGGACTTGATGCATTTATTTACAAAATTGTTTACTATTATAGATACTCCATTTTGATGATGTTTACTATTTTCCCCAGAGTAGTATAATCTCCTATTCCACACATTCCATTTTCTGGCCAGTGCATTTCACTCACTCCCAGTATGGAGATATTGTATTTGAACATTTCTTGGATAGTGTTGTGTCTTTTCCCAGATTAATAAAGGATTCTCAGGATCCACATTCCAATTTGTAGTTTTGGGTTTATCATGCTTCTAGCAGACCGGGAGAATCTTAGCACCCCTGGGGCCATTGTTAGGTTTTGCTGCCATTAACATGATTTTCCTAGGAAATGTATAGTGTAGTAGTCTTCTGTTTGCTTTCTACACCGCTGTGTACACACTGTTCAAGTGGCTGCCACCACACCATGTGCTGTTCTTCTGAAGCCATTCTGACCAATGAGGTTTCCGCCTTCAGTCGATACTGATGAGCCAGCTGCCACTCACCAGGCTTGTTGATCCACGGGAAGTATTTGATTCCTTCCAACCCACCATTATAGCATAAAAGCTATACTGGGTTCGGGCCCCCAATCCACCACCCGGGGACACGTTCTGTGGGGGTTCCAGGATCCCCCTAAGAAAGAAACCTAACTGCCTGTTTGTGGCAGAAAGGCAGGATTAGGAATTGGGGGTGGGGGAGGAAAGAAGTCTAACTGCCTGTTTGGCGGAAGAAAGGCAGGATTAGGAATTAGATTAGACATTCCTAATTATGTCTACAGAAATTTATTTTCCTAGTGAAATATTGTCTTTCGGTTTTTGCAAATAGATCCAAAAATCCTTTGTAGAAGTGTATATTCATTGGATTAAGCATGGTGATTCTTTAAAATTACAATTACAATTTAATCATTGAATAAATGATTAAAGTGCACAACTAAAATTAACGTGAGATAAACAGGCATAGATTGCGGGAAAAATCCAACTAACATATAATAGTAACATATAGTAAAAGATTTAGGATACCAAAATGGATATTCTTGGTACAAAAAATAAATAAATAAACAAACAAACAAACAAATATATAATAAATAAGCAAGTAAGCAAGCAAGCAAGCAAGCAAACCAGCCTTCCTCAAGGACATTCCAAAAGGAGACCAACATTGAGAAGGCCCATAGTAAGCAGAGCAGGGTTGCTACATACAATCCTAAAGTTCTATGGAAACCTACAAAAAAGATGTATTCTTTGAAACACTGAAAGGATATATTCTTTGAAACCAACTGGCATGGTTGGTTAATATAATATCTTGAATTTTATATAAGAAATGAAATTGGAACTAATAAAAATAGCATAAAGTTAGGTTACTAACTGTTGTAGCATCTAGTTCCACTTAATAGTTTTGCTGACATACTATTTATCTCTACTCATCTCAGTATTTTCTTCCAAAACAAGTAATTATGCAAAAAGTTATGTTCATATTCTAATTAATTTAATATCTTTTTCATGTAACCATAATTTTCTTTTCCCTTTCTGTAGATTTCTCCATTGTTCGTATGTCTGTGTGTGTGTGTGTCTGTTTGCTTACCATCTATCTCTATATCAGTGATGGCTAACCTTTTCTGGACCGTGTGCCCAAAGCGTGGCTGAACTCCCAAAATGCAATGTGTGTGCGGCTCCCGCACATGCATGCATGGCACCCTGCATGCGCCCTGCGCATGCATAGCAGAGACCCAAACACCAGCTGGCCGGCAGGTGCACGCGCATACGCAGTGGAGCTGAACGGGTGACGACTCGTGTGCCATCAGAGAAGGGACTGCGTACCACCTCTGGCACACGTGCCATAGTTTCGCCATCACAGCTCTATATGAACAAATCACTTGAATGTATTTCATACTGATTTGCCATTCATTTTTATATTCGGTCCTTCAGCCTATTCATTCTTGACTCCATTTCTAGTTGTTTCTCTATACACAATTTTTATGTAGCTTATGCCCAATGCATTTAACTTTTTATTTTTCTAATACAGATAGTCCTTGACGTACAACTATAATTGAGCCCAAAATTTCTGTTGCTAAGCGAGATAGTTAAATGAGTTTTGCTCCACTTTGCAACCTTTTTGCCACAGTTGTTAGCAGTTATACATGGCTGTTAAGTGAATCTGGCTTCTCCATTTATTTTGTTTGCAGAAGGTCACAGAACAGTATCACATGACCTTGGGATACTGCAATCATAAATTTTGATCACATGATCATGGGGATGCTGCAATTCATAAGTGTGAAAAACTGTCATAAGTCATTTTTTCCAGTGCTGATGTAAGTATGAACAGTCACTAAATGAATTGTTGTAAGTTAGGACTACTATTTAATAAAATGGCAGAAGAATGCTGTTAAATACAGCAATTTTCATTTCTCTTGACAAATACTCACCTTGCTATTCCTGTATCTGAAATTACCAACAATATTCCAGGGCAATCTTCCACCTCATACATAGCATCTTTCAATTCTCTTAAGCAAAGTATCACCATGGCATGGATTTCTAAAATAGGTCTATGTGTATCCACTATGACAAGGAATCTAGAATGAAAACTTAATTATTATTTTTGTAAAGTTTTTTTATTTTCTTTTTTAAACACACACACACATACAATACATCTTTTCTGAACAGAATATTGACCCGGTCTTAAATTTGTACAAATTTTTGTTCATCTTTAACACAATTTTATACGTTCAATTTTTGTCATAGCACTTATTTTTTCTAATTTTAAGAAAAATATTACCCTTCGTCTTAACTTCTAATCCTGATATGATTCAATTTTTCTTTTCCCTTCCTAAAGTTTGACCCCTATATTTCAATTCACACAACATAGTACAATCCCCAATTATTTCTTTAAATTCTCTTATTCTACTCACAAATGATTCTTTTATCTATTCCAAATAATACAATTCAACATATTAGTAGAAACCAATTAAATATAGATCTTAACCCAAATATTCCAACTACAATTTTATATATTAAACTTATTCATATTTCTAAGTCTTATTTCAATTCTTAAACATCCATACATTTTGTCATTTCTTCATATTAACTTAATTAATTCATTATTCCATTTATCATAATTTCCCTAATTAATTAAAAATATTCAATAAAAAATCAATTAAGTATAAGTCTTAATTCAATGCCCCTAAATTTAAATTCATATCTTATTCCAATATCAAATAATTTTTTATCAACTGTTCCAAATAATACACTTCAACATATTTATAAAAACCAATTAAATATAAATCTTATCTGATTAACTCATAATCCAATATATTTCAGCTTTCTTTTTTTAGTTAAATTCCAGATATGTAGTTAAGAATATTCCAGTTGTTACAATTACCTTAATTTAAAAATCTTCCAATTGTTACACTCATCATACATCTATATGGTTTTAAATTATTTAGTTAATAACACAATTTCATCTTTTCTCTAATATTCATTCCGTTTACCATATATTCCTCTTCCATTTCTTTCTCCCTTTCTATTTTAATTTTTTTTCTTTTTCTTTCCCCTTCTTTTTCTTTGTGCTTTAAACTCCTGAATTCTCTTTTCCCTTTTTCTTATCTTTCCAGTGTTAGTCCCAGTGTAATCATTTTGTTTTTTAAAATCATAGGCTCTTCTATTTTGCTGTGCATTTCCTGTTGTTTTCCATCCCTTTCCCCTTTTTCTTATTTTCCCACTGATAATCCTGGTGTAATCATTTAAGTTTTTTATATTCTTTCTATTCCACCATCTTTTCCTTCTTTGTTTCTTTCCCCCTTTTCTATTTCTTCCATTGTTAATCCCAGTGTAATTTTTAAAGTTCTCCTTTTTATTATTACTACCCACATAATCATTTAATTTTCCATAATCAATCTCCTTGTCTTTGTCGTCTCCTTTATTGTCAGTCTCTTTCTTGCTTCTCATTAGTTCTTTCTTTATCATCTTAAATATAGCCTGTCAATTTTTTGATCATCAAATTTCAGTTTTCCATGCAACATTGTAGTCATTTCCCTTATTTCCATTTTCAATGATAAGTCCATCATTTTCATCATTTCCTTAAGTTCCTGCACTATTTTGTTCTTTCTAGATTGATATTATTCCAATTTGAAATTATGTTGTAATCCTTTTTTTTTAATCATCAGAGTGCTTATAGACAAACAAAGCCTCCTTAAAAATTCTCACAGCTGTTATTCCTTTCATAGTTTTTTCCAAAACAAAGATTCAGTGTTATAGTAACTTTTTTTTCTCCTGAAGATGGCTCTCTACAATCCACAATTGCAATCAGCAGCCTAAAAAAGTATCCATTTTGTTTGCAATCCACTTTAATAAGTCTTTACTTATTTAATTTTTCCTCTTCTTCTGTTTCACCTTTATAAGTACCAAATCAATTTAAAATTCAGTCCAGATTTGCAAAGTCCAAATTCCAACTTTACATTGCAATTTAATTTCAATTTGGAATCTTTAACCAGTCCTTTCTATTGTGGGTTTTCCTTCTTTCTTTAATCTTCCTTCCTTTAAAATTCCCAAATTAGATAAAGATCTTTTCGGGTTCTTAATTCTAGTTTTTTAAAGTTCTCCAAATAATTAAATCCAAAAAAACCAAACAATTGTCTGATCGGGTTTTGTCACTTTATAACTTCCGCTTTAATCTTCTTCTTCCATCCTTTCCCCACGCCTATTAGCCACTGTTATACTGCTAAGACATTTATAATTATTTTATTATTATTATTTTTAAAAGTTTTTTATTATTTTTTTAAAACATAAACATAAAACACGTCTTTTCAAAACAAAGCTTTTGATCTGGTCACAAATTAATACAAATCACTAACAAATCTTAATTTTCAATTAACACAACTTAATATTTTATTCAGTTATTTCCCTCAAATCTGTTTATTTAACTATGCCATTATCCCCAAAAACCAGTTACTTAAATCTTAAATCCTAACCAATTATCATTCCCTTTTTCTCTTTCATTTGCTTAGATGGATATATTTTTAAAGTATAAATCATACGTTATATGATAAATCATCCTCTTGGTCGTCCGAGATGCCCCTCCTTTCCCCCCGTCCCTGCAGGACGGTTCCGGTCTGAAGACCCATCAGTTATGGTTCGGCAGCCGGAGTTTTTGTGGGACTCATCAGAGCCCGCTATTTCCCCAACTGTCTCACCGCAACGCCAAACCAGAAGTCCTCCTACATTTATAATTATTTTAAAAATCCTCTTTTTTTATTTATTTATTTGTTTGTTTGTTTTGTATACCGCCCTTCTCCAGCGGGACTCAGGGTGGTGAACAGCCAAAATAAAAACAGAACATACAAAATTTAAAAACAGTTTTAAAAATAATTAAATATTTTTGGCCACAATTTAAAACAACCCAATTAAAATCAATTCAATTTAACCAAAACGGTGGGATCAAGCCAGCCCGGCTAGGTGAAATAAATAAGTTTTCATGGCCCAACGAAAAATCCGGAGGTCTGGTATTGTGCGTATCTCTGTGGGGAGGTTGTTCCAGAGGGCGGGCTCCGCCACAGAGAAAGGTCTCCCCCTGGGGGTCGCCAGCCGACATTGTCTGGCAGACAGCACCCTGAGGAGGCCCTCTCTGTGCGAGCATACTGGCCGGTGAGAGGCTATTGGTGGCAGAAGGCGGTCTCTTTCTTCAGCCTATGGCTAGTTGTCACTCACCTGACATCAATGTTCCACTCAATTCTCCTCTCCTGCACAATGCTTGGTCCGGTTGTCCCAGCTTATTGATGGTCACAATGGCCACCACCCCCTATTGCAGAATCAAGGAGAGTTTCCTCTGACCTCTGAGGAACTTGCCTGTTCCTCTTGGTCTTCCAAAGTGCTGTTCTGCCCCAGCTACAGACCCCAAAGAATGCAGCACACATAAAGTCCGTACAAACCTTATTTTACTAATTAAGGATACTAATGAGCTTTCTTAGTAGTTTTTTTTTGTTTTTTTTTTAAAATTTGATTTATATGCCGCCCTTCTCCGGAGACTCAGGGCGGCTTACAATGCGAATTGTACGAATTCAAGTACAGTTTAAATCAGTCTTTTCTGAACAAGAGCTGTTAATTTAACTTCATTAACAGCCAACAAGAATCCAAGAATAATGACTCAATTCTGAGGCACAGTATTTCAGATAACCGTAATCTTACTGTGATTGGCAGAATGCCCAGAAGCAATTTGCAGGAAAACTGACGAGAGAAGCAAGAGCCGATCAAATGTTTCTGGAATCAAGACGTGAAGGAATATGAACGAAGTTGTTTCCTGCAAATTGCATCAATTGTCGTCCTTCCTTAAATAGGCTAGGGGAGTGGCCAATTAGCCCCAAGCCTTACTCTCGAGGAGACCTCCTCCTGAGGAGCCACTCCTGCCTTTTAACAGCTCTGTGTGCTCGTGCATCAAGAAGAGGCTCCTCCTCTTCTTCCTCTTCACTTATGGGAGCTTCTGGAGGTTCTGAAAGCCCTGGCTGAATCTCCGCCTCTAGCACCACATCTTCTCCAGCCTCCTCATTGTCTGACTCGAGTGCCAGCTGCACAGGCTGCTGGCGCATCACCACACCAGCCTCCTCGCTGTCGGAATCAGCTACTAGCTGCACAGGCCGCTGATGGGCCACAACAGGTACCTCTCCTTCTTCCCTATCCCTACAAGACAGATCCGGTCCGAAGGCCCCTCTGCAGCGGTTCATCAGTCTAGGATTTCCCAAGGCTCATTAGAGTCCGCTAATCCCCGACTGTATCGCCGCAACGCTTATGGTCGAATCCCTGAAAAGTTAATTTTTGAAGGGTTATATACATGTAATCCTCAACTTACAGTTCATTTAGTGACCGTTCAAAGTTACAATAGCGCTGAAAAAAGGTGACATGACCATTATGACCATTGCAGCATCCACATGGTCAGATGATCAAAATCTGGATGCTTGGCAACTGATTCACATTTATGATGGTTGCAGTGCCCTAGGATCACCTTTTGCAATCTTCTGACAAGCACAGTCATTGGGAAAGCCAGATTCACTTAACAACTGTGTTACTAATTTAACCAGTGCAGTGATTCATTTAATAAATGTAGCAAGAAAAGTTGTAAAACAGGGCAAAACTCACTTAACAAATTTCTCACTTCGCAACATAAATTTTGGGCTCAATTGTGGTCGTAAATCAAGAACTACCTGTCCTTATTTTTTTTTAAAAAGCATTCCATCATTCCTAGCTGGGTACTGTTGACTGGCTAAGGTTGGGGAAGGAAATTTGGATTAAGATACATGCTGATGAAATCAAGTAGGAAAGTTCTTAAAAGGTTTCTGTCAAATAATGGATTTTGGAAAATTAAATATTCTAGAAAGTATTTTGTGATATGAGGAGTTGTTAAAAAAATTTACATTGGAAGTTGAATGAATTTTAATAATTTGCTTTATTTCATTCTATGCAGCCATCTTTCTACAGTTCTGGGAAACAAATTTGACCATGGAGCAGAAGCCATTGTGCCTACTCTATTTAATCTGGTCCCTAATAGCGCCAAAGTAATGGCTACTTCTGGATGTGCAGCCATTAGATTTATTATCCGTGTGAGTATATTTCTGTTACTTTAAAAAGCTACTGCCAATTAGGCATATAATTTATTGATTACTAATCATCAAGCATTATTTTCAGCAAAATAAACTGTACATTTGCCGTAGACAGGGGTGTCAAACTCTTTTCATTGAAGGCTGCATGAGGGTTGTGATTGACCTCGGGGGACTAGGTGGGCGTGGCCAGCATGACATCATTCATCTCAATGGTCCGAACTCCGGACCTAAACAAAACAGAAGCTTACTTGCTCTGGAACCAAGCAAAGTGTTTCTTTAGGCCGAAGTCTTGGCACGAAATGAGTCTTGTAGCAAGTCTGTGGAAAAGTCAGCATTGGGAACATTCGCCTTCCAGTGCTTCGTTATAGGCATCTTCCAGCCCCTGGGCACGACTCCACCCGGTAGCCAGGCTATCAGGTATGCCTCCTTTCAACACTCAAGAAAGAAAAACCCCAACTCCATTTTCATAGAGAACGGTACTTTTACTGAGTATGAACTGAATGCAACCAAACAAAAGCAAAGTCTGAGGCAATAGGCATGAAAATCACATTTATTTATTTATTTATTATATTTCTATACCGCCTTTCTCCCGTAGGACTCAAGGCGGTGCACAGCCAAGAAAAATATAGACACACAAACATCATAAAATTGCTAATTAAAATTATTACTTAGTTTGGCCAATTAAATAAAACCCAGAATTAGATAACATTTTAAAAATCATTCACATGTTCATATGTTTAGCCCCACCTGTTGGAACATCAGGGTCTTGAGGGCACGGCGGAAAGCACAGAGATCAGGGATATTCCGTATCTCCGGGGGCAGTTCATTCCAAAGGGTTGGAGCCCTCACAGAGAAAGCCCTCCCCCTGGGAGTCGCCAGTTGGCATAATTTGACTGACGGTACCCTGAGTAGTCCCTGTGAGAACGAACTGGTTGGTGGGAGGCTATTGGTGGCAAAAGACAGTCTCGTAGGTACCCAGGTCCTAAGCCATGGAGCGCTTTAAAGGTGATGACTAACACCTTGATTCGCACCTGGAAGACCACCGGGAGCCAGTGCAGCTCGTGCAGGAGAGGTATTACATGGGCACAACGAGCTGCGCCCATAATCACCTGCGCAGCTACATTCTGGACCAGCTGGAGCTTCCGGGTGCTCTTCAAGGGGAGCCCCATGTAGAGAGCATTACAGTAGTCCATATGGGAGGTGACTAGAGCATGAGTGCCGTGCGCAAGGCGTCCCGATCCAGAAAGGGATGCAACTGGCGGATCAGGCGAAAGGCCCCCCTGGCCACGGCCGTCATGTGCTCTTCTAAAGATAGCCGTGAATCCAGGAGGAGGAGAGTTGCGAGCCCTCTCTATGGGGAGTAAGGTCTCATCCCCAATTGTCAGCGATGGTACCAGCTGACTATACCGGGACGCCGGAAGCCACAGCCACTCGGTGTTGGAGGGGTTGAGTCTGAGCTTGTTTCTCCCCATCCAGATCCGCACGGCCTCCAGGCAACGGGACATCACAGTAAGAGCATCATTGGGGTGGTCCGGGGCGGAGATATATAGCTATGTGTCATCAGCATACTCATGAACACTCATCCCGAAACCACGGATGATCTCGCCTAGAGGTTTTACATAAATGTTGAACAGAAGGGGTGAGAGGATTGATCCTTGCAGCACCTCACAAATAAGGTGCCTCGAGGTCAACCTCTGCCCCCCTGCCAACACAATCTGCGACCGGTCAGAGAGGAAGCAGGAGAACCACCGAAGCACAGTGCCCCCTATTCCTAACCTCTTCAGCCAGTGCAGTAAGATACCATGGTCGATGGTATCAAAAGCCGCTGAGAAATCTAATAGGACCAGGACAGAGGAACAACCTCTGTCCCGAGCTCTCCAGATATTATCATCCAATGCGACCAATGCCATTTCCATGCTGTATCATGGCCTGAAGCCCGACTGGTATGGATCCAGATAGACAACTTCATCCAGGTATCGGGGTAGTTGTCGTGCCATCACACTCTCAACAACCTTCGCAACGAAGTGAAGATTGGAGACTGGACGATAATTTGATAATATAGCCAGGTCCAGGGAAGGCTTCTTGAGGAGGGGCTTCACAACCGCCTCTTTCAAGGCAGCGGGAAAGACACCCTCACTCAGAGAAGCATTTATAATCCCCTGGAGCCAGCCTCGTGTAACCTCCCGGGAGGCCAGTACCAACCAGGAGGGACACGGGTCCAATAAACATGTGGCAGCGCTAAGCTTGCCCAGAATCCTGTCCACATCCTCAGGAGCCACAGAGTCAAACTCTTCCCAGATAACACTCTCAGGACCTACCCCCGTCTCCTCCCCTGGATCTACCCAATCGGAGTCCAGGCCTTCCCGAATCTGAGCGACTTTATCATGCAGGAATTGCACAAAATCCTCAGCTCGACCCTGTAAGGGATCTTCCCACACCCCCACTTGAAGTAGGGAGCGGGTCACCCTAAACAGTGCGGCTGGGCGGTTCTCTGCAGATGCAATAAGAGCGGAGAAGTAGCTAGACTTCGCCACTTTTATCGCCACTAGGTAGGTCTTAATATAAGATCTCACCTGTGTTCGGTCAGATTCAGATCGGCTTGTCCTCCAATCGCTCTCCAGGCGTCTTTTCCGACGCTTTATCTCTCTCAGCTCCTTGGAAAACCAAGGAGCTAGTCGAGATCAGCATCAGGTCAGAGGTCGCAAAGGCCATCTCACCAGCAGATGGCAGGTTAAAATCCCCCATAACAATAAGTCTGGGGGTTTCCACCGTCACCTCGGCTATAACGTCAAGCAGCTCAGGCAGGACCGCTGTCACGTGTCAGGGAGCCAGGTACGTAATCAGTAGGCCCATCTGTATCCCCCGACCCCACTTCACAAGGAGAGACTCACATCCGGCTATCTGAGGAACAGTGGCCTCCCTCGAGCAAAGACTTTCTCTAATAATTGCTGCCACTCCCCCACCCCTTCCCTGAACCCTTGGCTGATGGAATGCACGGAAACCTGGCGGGCAAATTTCCACAAGGAACTCCTCCCTCCTGGCCTAAACAGGTCTCTGTAATCCCTGCCAGGTCAGCACCCCTCTCCGAAATAAGATCATGAATGAGGGGGGCTTTATTTACCACTGACCTGGCATTACACAACATCAGCCCTAGACTCAGGGCCTGAGACTCTGAACAATCCGGGAAACGAGCAATGCTTTGGGGGTCGGAGTGCGCAATCACTCGCAAACAGCGAGTGCGCACTCCCGAAACATAATATGGCCCCAGGCTACCGTCATATCTGCCCCTCCCACTTATTATACTAATGCCCATCGTTTCGTCCCCCTGCATCCTTGTCAAATTTCTGTCCCGGTCCTCCCCACCATGATCATCAGACCCATTACCCCATTCAGTGGATTTATGCATCCCCCCAGATCCATTCCCACAATCCCTCCCAGAACTCCTTAAAATAGAAGTTAAAAATTTATCTAAAAAACCCCAAAGCCGTCGGTTTTTTGCAAACCATATAGAAAGCATCCTTAAAACCCTTCCCCCAACTGTCTAGTCAGGATTATCCAATCCATGTTCCCCCAAGAGGTCATCTGGGGTACAGCTTTCGATGGTTCCATCCTCCTGGTATGCCACAACGGTTGACCTTGAGTGGTTATCAGCGTGCTTCCCAGCTGCAGAGAAACGCTGAGGAAAACTTTCTCCCATTTACTCCACCAACTCATTTCCCCTCCCCCAGTTACAATGGCAGCTGATCAAGCAAGCAATATAAAGGCGGAGGCTGACATTCGGCCCTCCTGCAGAAGAGACATTATTCCTATAAGAAAAACAGAATAAGGGAAAATAAATTACATAAACAAGAACATAAGTAAAAACTCCAGGATTAAGGTTTATCAGGATATTTGGAATAAAACAATTGCAGCTGCTTCGGAGCCCTAACATCTCGCTCATTTACCCATTCAGACAGCTAAAGGGAAATGTTTCCAGGCCACCAAGTACTCCAATATTTCTTTGACCTCAAAATGCTGTTCCCCTTCAATGAGTATGGGGACAGAAAGAGGTTCTTGGTCCGGACGCAAAAAGGACGTACGTTGTGTTTCAGCAAACTAGCATGAAACATCGGATGAATTATCCGCAATGTTTTAGGTAGCTCTAATTGCACCATAACTGGGTTAACTATGCGTACGATAGGGAAAGGACTCTATCGTATTTGGGCCCAAGGTTTTTTGACTTTTGGGTAGTTTGCAAGTACTTGGTGGAAAGGAAAACCCTATCTCCTACTTTATAATCTCTACCGTGAATTCTTTTCTTATCAGCTTGGTTTTTATGAGCTTGGTAAACCTCGTCCAGGGCCTTAGTGTTACAGACCAGGTACCACGTAGCTGTTCAGTTCATTCAGCCAAAGAAGGTATCTGTGGTTTTCCTGAGGCAACTCTGGGATGGGCACAAAGTCTTGTCCTGAGGCTACCTTAAATGGGGTAAACCCAGTACTGCTGTGTATAGAGTTATTATAGGCGAGCTCTGCAAACAGCAACAAGTCCACCCAGTTATCTTGCTGATAATTTATGTAACATCTAAGGTATTGTTCCAACACTGAGTTAGTTCTTTCACAAGCCCTATTGGTCTGAGGGTGGTGGGCGGAGCTTAATCCCTGGGCGGAACCTAACAACCACATGAACTCCTTCCAAAAGTGGGAGGTGAACTGGACCTCTGTCCGAGATTATTCGTTCTGGGGTCCTGTATAATCTATACACATGTTGAATAAACAATTTAGCCAGAGTTTTAGCTGAAGGGAACTTGGGACATGGGATAAAATGCATTTGTTTAGAAAACAAATCAGTAACCACCCAAATGACTGTATTTCCTCCACTTTCGGGCAATTCAACAATAAAATCCATGGAGATCTCCTTCCATGGGGCTCCCGGCCTGGCTACATTCTGAAGTATCCCAGGGGCTTTCCCAGGAGGCTTCTTTGCTGAAGCACATATGGGGCAGCTTGCCCCGTAGGCTTCTATGTCTTTCTTCAGCGCCAGCCACCAGAATTGTCATTTAACTAAATGTAATGTCTTCACGAAACCAAAATGCCCAGCGATTTTAGCATCATGGGCATATTGTAATACTGCCCCCCTCAGACTGGCAGGGACATACAGTTTGGCTCCCACCCAGGCGAGACCCTCCCGAAGTGTACACTCATTGCAGTGGGCTAAAAATCACTCGTCAGTTTTTAGTGCTTTTTTTGACTAGTTGCTCAAGTCACCGGACAAGGTTAGGTCCCTTTTCGCCAAGGCTCTGATAACCACTGGTGCCGCCAACTGTTCCGTGGGGATAACCGGACGAATCACTTCCTCTCGAACACTGTTGTATTCTCAAGAGGGAATCTGCCATAAAGTTCTTCCCTCCAGGAAGGTAGCGCAGGGAGAAATTAAATCGGTTAAAGTGTTGGGCTCAGCGGACTTGCTTAGGTGACAGTTTTCGTAGCATTTTTAAGGCCTCTTAAGTTTTTGTGATCAGTCCACACCTCAAAGGGGTGTTTCGCCCCTTCCAGGAAATGCTCCACATTAACAGCGCCCAACGAACAGCAAAAGCCTCCTTCTCACAAATGGCCCATCTCCTCTCGGTCTCAGATAATTTCCGAGAGGTATAGGCATAGGGTTGCAAATTCCCCTCAGCATTTGCTTGGAGTAACACCGCCCTGATGGCCACATCGCTGGTGTTGGCCTGAACAACAAACAGCCTCCATGTCAGGATGTATAAGGACCGGTTTGGCAGCAAACAGTTGTTTCAGTTTCTCAAAAGCCGCCTGACATTCCATAGTCCACTCGAGAGGCTGGAGGGTTTTGGTCTCCCCTCTCCTTTTGTTTTCAGAAGGTTAGTAATCGGTAAGACAATTTTTGTGAATGAGGGGATGAACTGTCGATAGAAGTTAGCAAAACCCAGGAAGCTTTGTAGTTGTTTGCGAGTATGTGGGGGAGCCCATTCCAACATGGCCCAGTCATTTTCTGGATCCATTTCTATCCCCTCATGCGAAATGCTGTACCCCAGTTAGTCAATTTTAGTCTGGTGGAATTCGCATTTTGACAGTTTAGCATATAGCTCAACAGCTCTAAATTTTTTCAGAACGGCTCTCACCAGTTTTACGTGATCGTCCATGGTCTTGGTGTAAATAAGAATGTCATCAAGGTAGACCAGCACCCCCTTGTAAAGGTGTTTGTGCAGTACTTCGTTGATTAGTTGCATGAACACTGCAGGGGCTCCTTGTAGTCCGAAAGGGAGCACCCTAAATTGGAAACATCCCAGCGGGCAGTTTTAAGTAGTTTTCCATTCATCACCTTCCTTAATCCGAACTCTATAATTCGCCTCCCACAAGTCCAGTTTAGTAAAAATCTTTCCTTTGCCCTGGTGGGCTAGCATGTCCTTCATGAGGGGCAGTGGGTAGATGTTTTCTACACAAATAGCATTCAGGTTCTTATAGTCAATCACCAGGTGGTAAGATCCATTCTTCTTCTCCCGGAATAGCACCAGGGCTGCTACACGCGGCCTAGCCTCCCCCAGCTACCGACCCATCTAGCTGACAGAATGCAATGGGCCTTATCATCGTTTTTAGTCTTAGGCCCATTTCTTCACCAATCTCAGGGCTGATGACACACCTGGTGCATCCTGAATCTAGAAGGGCTAGCATTTTCCCGTGGGCTCCAGTGGATGGTACCTTTAGTTCTAATGAGATAGTCATGGGTCCCCCATTCTGACTTACCAGGAGGTTCTCGTCGGAATCGGTTTCGGTTTCGCTGTCCTCGGTGAGGGTTGGAGTTCCCAACTCACCCTGTTTTAGGAGAGCGAACTCAACGACTTCTACCACTTTTAGAGCAGTTTTGCGCGCGTTTTGTTGGCTCTCTTCCCTCCACTAGAGGTTGCCTTGGGTCCAGGCTTAGAGAAACACTCAGTAGCTCGGTGCCCTTCCTTTTCACATCTGAAGCACGTGGTGGACTTCAGCTTGGAGACCACAGGTCCCACTGCGGCCTTTGGAGCCCCCTTGTGGGATGAGGAGGGTGGTTGGCTCCAGGTGCACCCACCGCGGAAACTATCTCTGGCCAAGTCGCTCTCCACATCAGCGGCCAGCACGTACCAACTTTGCAGATCCCTAGGGGCCCCTCTGGAGCAGCAATCCTTGTAGACATCCTCATTAAGGCCATTCTTATAGCTTTCCAGCAGGGGTACCTCTGACCACCCTCTCATGTAGGATGCCAACTTGCGGAACTCCTGGGTGTACTCCGCCACCAATCTCCGCTCCTGATGTATGGACTTCATTCTAATTCTTGCCCTTCGCTCAGCTAACGAGTCCTCAAAGCGCGTTTTGAGGGCTGCCATGAACTAGTCATGATTTCTCATCAGAGGGGAATCTTCATTATGGAGTCCCACCATCCACTCAGCTGCCACTCAATTTTTTTTTTATTTATTGATTAGCCCTTTGGGCCATGTCAAGTGCGGAATTACAAAGACAAATCATTACAAAGGTTTGGTAAAACAAATTAAGTAAGATTGGAATAACTCGCAATTAAAATACAATTAGAATAAAATACGATCTAAAATAAAATCGGGATAAAATACAATAATTTAAAGTACCATTTAAATATAATTAAAATTATATTATAATATCGCCCCTGCATCTACCCAATCAGTGTTAACTGCTATTAAAATTACATTGTTAGATCAAGTGATCATTCTTACAATGTACCGCATTTTGCTGCACCAACTTTGTCCTCCTTCCCATCAACTTTACCACAAATTTAGCAATCCATTTTACCAACTGCAAGTTGGAACCTAACAAACAATATCGCAGAAAGTGCTCTTTAGATTTAGGGGTGCTGGTATAAAAGATCCTGCCTAGTTGATGTTCCCTCAGGTCTGAATATAGGGGGCAATCAAAAATTACGTGGGACGTAGTTTCGACTTACCCCGTCCCACATAGACAGACCCTTTCCCTTACAGGAATACCCTTATATCTACCCCAGAGCATATTTGTTCCAATTTGGTCCAACCTCAATTTTGTAAAGAATCTTCTCAGGACGGGAAACAAAGGCACAGCTAAATATTTTTCTATTTTGAAAATTTGTTTATTGGCTGATAACCAGGGGCAAACTTTTACTGCTGTCACCTGTGCAATATCCGATTGGGCACTTATGTCCTTAAATCTCTGTGCAATCCAATTTCGGATCTGCCTATAGTCGTACTGCTGCCAATTTAAAGGGATACCAGAGCTAGATACCTGCTTCAGAACTCTTGATAACCAGTTATTTTTATTACTTGAGATAATCTGCTCCATTAGTGCTAATTTTGGTAACCTCCCTTCCTCCATCTCGATTATTCTCAACCAATAATAAACAGTCTTCAACAAGGCCCTAGTGCCAGTCGCATGGACTCCTGTTTCTGCCCTTACTACACATGCTGGGGTTCCGGGGGACACTGCCAAAATTCTCCTCAGGAACTTATTTTGAGGGGTTTCCAGCCCAGGCAGCTTAACTGACCCCCATATTTCTGCCCCATAGGTAAGTACTGGTTCAATTTTCTCCTGGAAGACCTTTAGCACTGGGATTAATGAAGATGGGGTTTTCTCTAAAATAAATTTGTTTAATTGAGCCATCCGAGCCATGGCCTTCCGAGCTCCGGCTTTTACCTGCTTATTCCATTTGCCATTTGTCTGAAATACTAGCCCTAAATAGGTAAATGACTGAACTTGTTATATTCTTCTGTCATTTAAAACCCATCTCCTTATATTTTGTTACCTGCTAAATATCATTACCTTTGATTTCTCTATATTAATTGTCAGGCGATTTTTTATACAATACGCTGCCAACCTCCCAAGTGACCTTCGTAGCCCCACCTGTGAGGCCGACAACAAAATTATATCATCGGCATATAACAAGCAGTTGACCTGTCTTGTTCCTATACTAGGCCCATGGAGTGATGTATCTTCCAGACATTTTGGGAGGTCATTTAAATATAAGTTAAAAAGTGTTGGGGCTAAAGTGCAACCTTGTCTGACGCCCTTTTTTAATGGGATTGCATTTGTTACCGATCCTGACCTATTCACTCGAACTCTTACTTGGGTTTCCGTGTATAACAGTCGAATTAAATATAACAATTTCTTTTCTATTCCCATAGCCCCTAATTTATCCCATAAAATTTTTCTATCAATTGTATCAAAGGCTGCCTTCAAATCTATGAATGCCACATACAGAGGTTTTTTCCAAGACTTAAACTTTGTTATTAGATGGTCCAGCACAAAACAATTATCCATAGTAGATCTTCCGCTCCTGAAACCTGACTGCTCTTCAGCTAAAATGTTATTTCTCATTATCCAATCCTCTAATTTATGAAGCAAGTGCTTAGCATAAATTTTTGCTGAAATATCGATTAGACTAATTAATCGAAAATTATCTGGGTTATCTCTAGAGCCTTTTTTATGTAAGGGGATAATTATTGATGAACGTCAACTAGCAGGAATTTGCCCTGTTCTATTGATAAAAGTAAAGAGACCCGCCAGGACGGGCGCCCACCAGGCTATGTTATCTTTAAATAACGAAGCCGGGAGCGCATCCTGTCCAGGAGCTTTGTTTGTCTTCAGGGAGGAGATTAAACTCCTCACCTCCGTGATTGACACTTCTTCCCACTGCGGTAGGGCTTCATATTCCTGTATCAAGCTCGGAGAGGATATAAACTCATCGGAGCTATCCGCTGCTGCTGGCGTGGCCAAATGCTTCTCCCATCTTTCTGCACTAATGTTTGGGTCACTTATTAGTTTTCTATCTCTAATACCGTATTTTCCGGCGTATAAGACGACTGGGCGTATAAGACGACCCCCAACTTTTCCTGTTAAAATATAGGGTTTGGGCTATACTCGCCATATAAGACTACCCCTCTTCCAATGCACACCAAATAAAAATTAAAAAACATCAACTGGCTCACCTACAATGTAAAAGCAGCTGTGCTAGACCCAAAATGGCCCCTGCAACAAGCAGGAACCTCACACAGCCACAAAAAGCCCCCCCAAAAAACTTTCACACTCTAAACACACACAACACAACACAACTGGCTCACCCACAATGTAAAAGCAGCTGTGCTAGACCCAAAATGGCCCCTGCAACAAGCAGGAACCTCACACAGCCACAAAAAGCCCCCCAAAAAAACTTTCACACTCTAAACACACACAACACAACACAACTGGCTCACCCACAATGTAAAAGCAGCTGTGCTAGACCCAAAATGGCCCCTGCAACAAGCAGGAACCTCACACAGCCACAAAAAGTCCAAAAAACCAACTTTCACACTTTACACACACAAAATTCCACATACAGCTTTGTGAGATTTTGTGTGTTTGTGTAGTTAGAGTGAAACACTACAGAAACACTAAATCTCAGAAAGCTGCACAAATATTATTTTATTTTTATTTTTATATGAAAGCTAAATTTAAAACTTCCTAAACTTTAAATGGCTAGGTCTAAAAAAGAACAACTAAAAAAACCCCAATTGACTATTTTTTTTAAAGCTCCCAAAGGGGAAAAAAACTTACCCAATAGAACAGGGGTCTCTAACCTTGGCAACTTTAAGACTTGTAGACTTCAACTCCCAGAATTCCTCAGCCAGCTTTGCTTTGCTGGCTGAGGAATTCTGGGAGTTGAAGTCCCCAACTCCCTGCTTGCTTGATTGCTGATTGCTGATGGAATAGATTCAGGCAAGCGAAGCAAGGCAATCGTTGGGACTAGCAGCTGAGGTAAGCAAGCTGGAGGGGGAAAACTTTTTATCCTTTACATGGCTCTGGCCATCCCAGCTGAATTGCAGGGAACTCAGCTGGAATCGTCAGAGCTTGGATCGTCAGAGTAAAAGGGAAAAAACTTTTTTCCTTTTACATGGTTTCTGGCGATCCCAGCTGAGTTGCAGGGAACTCAGCTGGGATGGGATCGACCGTCAGAGCTGGGACCCTCAGAGCCATGGTTCTGGCGATCCCAGCTGAGTTGCAGGGAACTCAGCTGGGATCGTCAGAGCTGGGATCGCCAGAGCTGGGATCGCCAGAGCCATTTAAGGCTCGTCAGAGCCTTTCGGGCTGGTCTGCCTGGTTACAGGAGAAGACACCTGCGTATAAGACGACCCCCGACTTTTGAGAAGATTTTCATGTGTTAAAAAGTCGTCTTATATGCCGGAAAATACGGTAATTTTTGAGACCTCCAACCAGAATAGTGTGGGTGAGGCCAGCTTTGCTGCCTGTTCTAGACCAGCCCATAAGTTGTTGATGTAGGAAGCCTTTTTTCTCTTCAGTAGCTGCTTATATTTCTGCCTTATGGTAATATACTCCTTCTGTAGTTCCATGTTTGGGCTGCTTAAGTATCTCCTAAGTGATTTCCTAAGCTGTTTTTTCTTTTCCTTACAGTCATTGTCAAACCATGTTGAGTTACTAGAATCAGACTGGCCCATTGGCTTGGTAGTCATAGAAAAATGCTTCAATTTATGGCAGATTTCCGCAAAACAAACTATAGGCTCTTGTTCACCCGTACTGTTTGCGCATATATGCGCTAAGGCTTCCATACATGGTGAAATCATGAATTCAGTCACTGCTTTGCTATCAACCCTCTTCCATGTTAATCTTCTCTCTTGGGCTATTTCTAAGTTGAGGCCTATTTGTTGGATTGTTTGATTCCTTTTCCTTAAATCTGAAGGGATTGCCAGGGATGTCGCAATCGGAAGGTGATCACTTTCTGGCCTTGGTAACGTCAAGACCGAAGTTGCCCCTTCTACTAGGCTGTGAGAGACACAAAAATAATCAATAGAACTATATGCCTTGGGGCCAAAAAAAGTTATGGGGTACCTTCTGAGCTCCGAGTACTGGCCTACAATTTGGAGGTTACAGTTGTATACCATTGTTAGAAATTTCCCCCCATCTTTGTTCTTTTTCCTGTCTTGGGAGACCCATGATTGTTGGTTATGTAAATATCCCTCTGGAATTGTACCGTTTTCAATAAAAGGTTCCAACGAGGGACCCACACGCGCATTAAAGTCTCCTGCCAAAATTAGAGGTGTTTTTGTGAATTTTTTCCGTATATCTAATATTTTTACCTCTAGAGCCTCCCACAAATCCCCCATTGCTGGGTTGACGTACACATTTGCAAATATCATTGACTTCCCTTCATATGCCAAATGGATTGCTTGAAAAAATAGAGGGCCATCCTCCAAGCATATCTCGTTTCCCTTCCATCCTAGTTCGGCTTTTACCAAGATGCCCAATCCTCCAGAGGCTCTTCCTTTTTTAAGTACTCTCTTTGCTGGCAGTTGCCAAATATTAAACCCAGGGAGCTCAATTGGGGTCTCATCGCTGCTAACCCATGTCTCCTGCAAGGCAATTACATGCCTTGCCTATTTAAAAATTTAATACAGTCATCTGTGCACCAACTTTCTCTCCATCCTGCCACATTCCAAGAGAGGAAGTGCACTCTTGAAGGACGTGGTTGCTCTCTATTTCCTAGTCAGGCTTCTTGGATAATCTCTCCTACCCCTCCTCCCTCATTTACACACACACACTCATTTAATCGCCTGAGTTCAATAGAAGTCTGTTTGGGTGTCATTGCACTGCCTGTTATTTTCGGACTTGCAGGTCCATGGGCTCTATTAATCTCTGCCTCCACGGTAAATGATTTTGCATGAGGCACTGTGTTGTTTCTTGGTATCATCTTTGCCACTAAGGGGGATTGGGGGATTCCTTCCTGGGTGCCTTCCATCTCCGATGTTTGTCCCACAACACTTTGTGTTATCAAATCTACTGTCTCTGGTACCTTGTGCTGTATAGATGTGGGCATCAGGCTTCCTGGGTTTATAGGCTGCTGACTCTCCGGAGCTGCATCATGCCTTGAAGGGGGTAGAGCTATCGACGTTAAAGGAGCGGCAGAGGAAATAGTCTGCTTCAGCAGCTTCCTCGTCTCTTTAAGTTTTTTAAGTACTTCTTGCTGCTCCATTTGTGAAAGTGAGGAAAAAGTTTCCAAACAGGCAGAATCGAATGTCTCATCTTGTACCAAGCCAATTGAAGGAAGTCTCACTTCAGCTGGGTCCAAAACCCTAACCGACATTTCCTCTGTAACGCTAAATCTCCTCCCTACCTCGGCCAGCCTGCTTTCCCTATTCAGTCCACTTTCCCAAACAGCTGTCCCATGCACTGCCACACTCTCCCTAGGGGCTCTCTGAATTAGCGGGATGACCTCACCACTAGAAAAAACTCGGGTAGGTAAAATTTGATAATAAGCCAAGAATCCTCTCATTCGCATAAGCAGGCTTGGGAAGAGCTGTTGTTTGAACTTAAAAAGAATTCTGAAATAATTATCACGTTGTGGAAGATATTCATATGCTGCCAAATCTACTGCCCCCTTGTCACACCGAGTAAGCTGTGACAAAGAGGTCACTATCTGTCTTTTTGAAGACCATCTACCCGCATTTATCTCAGAATTATATATATTCAATACAACCTGCTCCTTCAATAATCGCCTGTTCCCCCCCCCCCCCACTCCTGTACCATGGGATTTCAGGTCCAACCAGCTCACCATCTCTTGCTTTTTTTCCATGCTTACAGTCAATATATTGTCCGCTTGTTCTTTCCCTCGGTTGCATCATCTGGCCGGGTCGTTCTGTCTGACAGCCAGTTGAACATACCTGCGGCTTTTTCGTCTGTGCCGCAGCAATAAAATTGATCACAGAGTCCAACTTTAAACGCACCTCTGCAAATTGGTCAAAAATGGCCAAGACTGTCTGAGAAGTGAGCATACTGTGTCGGCTAATGAAATCCCTTGTACTAACATTTAGCTGGTTTTCAAGTCCTAAAGCTAATTCACTATGGTTGTAAAACTCTGACTCTAAGTCCTTGCCCCGGCCACTCCCTCCAGGGCCTTGGTAACGCATCTCACGCATGGGGCATCTGAGGGGAAATCCTCCCCCCAGTCTTGCATGTGGTTCTACACATCGGTTAAAAAGAATCCCAGTCTTTTCAGATCTCCGCTGTATCCTACTGATAGCAAGGGAATTTTGGGCTTGCTTTGCCTCCGTGGCAAGGCCTCCCCAGCAGAAGGGCCCTGAACCACAGCAGCCGCTTGAGTTCCAGAGGCCTGAACTGTCTCTTCCCGGGCTTGGGCTCTCTCTTCCACACAACAGCCACATCTGTTTCACCCCCCGGGATGTTCATCCTCCCCCCTGGCAGGCAATGCATACCTTTCACGGGCTCTACGATTCTCACAAGCCTCTCTCAGTAGTTGCAAAGCCTGGGTGATCAGAAGATTTTCTTTCTGCTCTTCCTGCCAGGCAGCATCTCTGCCTCGGTGTCTGGTAGTCATTACTCCTTGGGGGGGGTCTTCTCCAATTCCGGTAACCTCCCCACGCCCCGCGACCATTTGGCGCTCTATGCCTTTTCCTCAAGCTGTAAATCAGCCATCCACTCCAAAGCCTCCCAGCTGGGATGTGACAGGAAGAACCAGCAGCTCCCATATCCTCCTGGTCGCTGTTTTGGTCAGACATTCTTTGCTCAGCCCCCACGGTAGTTTTCCGGGATGGCTGTTAATTGCAGACCTTGCTTAATGTCAAGTATGCCTTTTTCAACACTCAAGAAAGAAAAACCCTGACTCCATTTTCATAGAGAAAGGTACTTTTACTAAGTATGAACTGAATGCAACCAAAGAAAAGCAAAGTCTGAGGCAATAGGCACGAAAATCACATATAGAAAGCATCCTTAAAACCCTCCCCCAATCGTCCAGCCAGGATTATCCAATCCACATCTCCCCAAGGGGTCATGTGAGGTGCAGCTTCCGATGGCTCCATCCTCCTGGTATGCCATGACGGTTGACCTTGTGTGGTTATCAGCGCACTTCCCAGCTGCAGAGAAACGCTGAGGGAAACTTTCTCCCATTTACTCCACCAGCTCACTTCCCCCCACCCAGACATCCAGACAGTTCCCCCCTCCCCCCGTTACAATGGCAGATGAGCAAGCAAGCAATATAAAGGTGGAGGCTGATATATGCACAGCTGCTTGCCCAGCCGGAAGGTGGTTTCTTCTCCTTGGCGGCAGCTCCACTGCTTTTGGCCTTGATCTGCTGTTCAGCGGCTGATCTCAGCAAGCTCCATGGTTCATTGTCAATTAGCTGAGCCTCGCCCGTCATCGCTGATGAGCTGGGCCGCAATCCGCGGCTAGAGAATGGCTCCCTGCCATGCCGCCAATCAGCTGGCCTCTTTGCTTGCTGCTACACGGGCTTGCCTGACACTCGCCCACCACCCAACTTCCCCCTAGGTATGGCAAACCCCGGAGCAGGGTTTGACAGGCAGCTCCCCTCTAGCAGGATTGCACCTGGAAGACGGTAAACACAGGAATTACATTAGCAGATCATCAGGTATGCCTATCTCCTTCCCCCCGTGGTTTGTTGGGATATTGCTTGTGGAACCTTTGGATTAGCCGGGCTGCCCTCACATCTCTATCCACCACCCAGGAGGTGCTTGTCAATGGATATCCCTTCTACCATACCAGGTATTGTAGTTTTCCCCTATGGATTTGGGAATCTAATACCTGGTCTACTTTGTAATGGCCCTCACCCACCAATACTGGGCCCTGTGGCTGCACCTGTAAGGGCCGGATGATGGGCTTCCTTATAAGTTTCAGCAGCCTGCTGTGAAATACAGAGTGAATCTTTTCCCAATAGCCGGGAAAGTTTCAGCTGCACAGTGATTGCGTTGATCACCCTCACTATCGTGAAGGCTCCCAGGTACTTTGGGGCCAGTTTTTTACAAGGTACTTTCAAGCATAGGTACTTTGTACAGAGATACACCCTCTCCCCTACCCGAAAGGGTTTATGCAGGTTTTGTCGGTCTGGCCCTTGTGGGTTTCAGCCACTTTCCTTAACACCGCCTTCACAATGCTCCGTAACCTTTTAGAGTTTCCATCCACTTGTTTGGACTAGTAGAGGAAGGAGGGTCCTGAGAGTACTCAGGAATAGGAACAAACTCCACTCAGTCAAGGGCCGAGTGTTCCTTACGTCAGAGCGTCAACACAATATAAAGGAAATGGTTTCATCGATCTTATCACAAAAATTAATCCCGCTTCTTCTCCTTTCCCAATTGTTGGGGAAGATGATCTCATGTGTATCGATTGTGCCATGGGCTCGCCACCATTCTTGACTGTTACAGTGATTCCTGTTACCATTCCAGAGACGGGGACGCAGCACTTCTCTGTCCAAAGTGCAGATACCATCTCAATTCCTTCTGTCTCTCCGCTGGTGGACATCATCGGCCTTACTGATAGGATGTGTATTTCAGGAACACAACCGTATCTTGCTAACGACCGATGCGAGCCTTTATGGATGGGGGGCACATCTCCTATCGCAGGTGGCACAGGGTCAGTGGTCTCCAGCGGAACGTCGCCAAAGCATCAATTGGTTGGAACTGCGGGCAGTGAGACTCGCACTTTGTCATTTCCAGGCCCAGGTCTTGGATCGCCATGTCTTGATCCTAACAGACAATATGGCCACAAAGGCCCTTATAAACCGATAGGGGGGCACCAGGTCCAAACAGCTTATGGAGGAAGCGGAACACTTACTGAACCGGGCAAAGAGGCACACTCTTTCAGTGATAGCGCAACACATTTCGGGGTCATCAAATCTTCAAGCGGACTGGCTGAGCAGGAGCCATCTCGATCCATCCGAGTGGAGGTTTCATCGTCAACTGTTTCGAGAATTATCTCTGATATTCGGAAACCCAGTGCTAGACCTGTTCGCTTGACCAGAAAATGCGCAACTACCAAGATTTTTTCTCAGATTTTTCAGATTTTTCCCATTCACATTTGTACTGGGGCATGCGGGAAAGGGCATCAGCTAGGAAATTCCTTGCCTCGGTGATGTGTTTCAGCATGAAATTGAATCAGTTGAAGTATTGGGGCCAGCAGGCTTCTTTGGGCAATAATTTCTGTGGGGTTCTAAGGGCTCCAGATTTTTATGGTCAATCCAGACTTCAAATGTTTTCTTCCCACCTTCCAGTAGGTGGTGCCAAGTTAGTAGTGGCCATTTTACCACAAAAGCTTCTTTTTCCCATGCAGCCCATTATCTCTCTGTGTCCATGAGTTTACGGGAGGTGTAAGCACGGGAGGTGTAATTTTCCTTTGCTATTTCTTTGGAGTAGCACTACCACTGTCGCTGGCATCTGCTTGGATGACAAAGGATTATTCGGAGTCCGGATGCTTCAGCACCAGTTCCTAAGCAAAAAATCCTTTTAGTGTTTTGAATGTCTTTTCACAGTTTAGATCCCACTGCAGGGATTGTCCTGTGTGGGCTTCCTGTCTTGAGGAGGTCTGTCATGGGTTTGACAATCTTCGCGAAGGAGGGGATGAATTGCCTGTAAAAGTTTGTGAATCCTAGGAAATTTAGTTGTTATCTGTGGGTGTAAGGGGTCTGCCAGCCTAGGATGGCTTGTACTTTGGCTCTAATCCCCAGTTTTTGGACCATGGCTAGGTTAATCAGGCATCTAGTGCAGCCTGAGTCTATTAGGGTTTGAAAAGGTCCCTGGGTCCCTGTTTTTGGGGCTGTGAGGCGTATAGGGAGGATGAAGGGGTGGATTGGTTCACTCACCATTGGATCATCTTCACCTTCGTCCTCTCTGTCATAGAGATCCGGTGATTGGTCGTTGTTGGCTTCTTCGACTGAGTTAGGAGGGACCTATTGGCCTGGAGGGCTTTTCGGGACATGTTGGTGGCACATCTTGGGCCTCGTTCCAGTCACACCCTGGGTGGTGGCTCTGGTTTGGTTTTCGGAGCTGGGGTATGCAGGCAGTGTGGCCCATCCCTCCACATTTGTAGCATTTCAACTGGCTTCATGGGAGGTTGATTTTAGGGCCGGCTGTGTTGTAGTGATCTCTCGTCAGCCAGATGGTCTCCGGTCTGGTTAGCCTCTCTTCTTCAGTTGCTTCTGAATATCGTTTGCACACAATCAGCAGTCAATTTTTATGGCCACTTGGAACCACTCACAGAGTCAGTTTGGAATGTCCCAATAGGCGGTTACCTGGGCAATTTGCTTGTCCAGGCTTGTTCTGAAAAAGTGAACCAATAGTCATTCTGGCAAAGAGGGTAGATTCCTCATGTCTCTTCTGAATTCATGGATTGTTCCTTAATGGGTCACCCCCTCTGCTTTAGGTTTCGGAGCTCATCCTCTGCATATGGTTCCTCCTCCGCATATGGTCCTCCTCCATCTCCTCAAATCTGGCTTCTAGCTCTTGAAGGAAATCATCACTGTCTTGCAGTTGGGGGGGCTCTCCTCTTATGGAGGGTTGCTAGCCATTCCTTTGCTTCTCCCTCTAGCCCCCTGGCGATGGTATCCACCATGGCTCTGTGTGATGGGTAGAGGTGGCCATAGCACTCTAGCTAAGTCAAGGAAACAGCCAGTTGAGCCAGTTTGAGTCCCCATCAAATTTCCCCCTAATTCGTGGCAGTTCATTCACCCCTGCTCCTCCCTCACCCGTGTTCCTGCACTTGGTGTGTTTGGCAGTCTCTTTCGGCTCTGGTTCGGAGGGAAGGGAGGGCCACCCCCATTAGGCGGCTTGCCTTTTATGTTCAGGGACCACCAGCCTTGGGCACATTCTCCCTCTGGATAGTGGAGAAGGGGGGCTGCGTTCCTGTTTGCTTTTCCTTGCTTCACAGGGCTCAGCTGTAAACCCCCTCTCTTTTGGGCGGCACGACAGCCCCCATCCCAAAATTAGTTCATTCAAATTTCTCCCTCAGCTGTTCTATGGATCCCTCCAAGGGTTGCATCAGAGCTTTTGGGAGTCCGGCATGTTCCCAGTCCATCATGCATTCCACTCTTCCTAGCTTACTCAGGGGTTTCCCCCAGCCCTTGGCTCTGGGATGGGGGAGTTCAACCTCAGCCGCTTTAGGGATTTTTCCCCCAACAATACTCATCTTTTCTTGTTTCAGTCGCTGCAATGAGCCTCTCCACTTTGATGTCCAGGGAGGGCTGCAATTTGGCTCCGATTGGGCTGCTGGTTCCTGGAGTTCCCTAGGTGGGGGCAAGTTCTACGCCGCTCAGGGTTGCCTGGAGCAGGCTCTCTTCGGATAGTCCGCCCTCTGACATGGTAGCCTGAGTTTCTCTCCACACACCCCAGGTCTCGGGAAGCGGATGAAGAGTCTAGGGCTCAGGAAACCCAGTTGTGTTTATTAGGTTTGGGAGAATTGGCTCGCTGTCAGGTTTCCGACATGTCCTAATTAAATCATGAGCCTCAAGCCAAGCTTCAAAAGAAATCCAGATATTTATTAGGAGTTTCATGCCAGCAAGGACCAGGTGGAGCCAACTCTGACATCAGTTAATTCTCACTTTGCCTCTGACCCTGTTTTCCCTTCCCCCCAATATGCGTCATCAGTCACATTCCCCAACAAAGCAATTTTGCGGGTTGTTAATGTCACTCCGGCCACTGGGTTTCTACGAAGGCAACTTCAGAGTATCGGTTGGAATGTGCCTTGTTTTGACTGAGATACCAACTCCTGTGAAGTTCACTTTCTCATCTCCCTTGCCTATGGAAACTCGAGAGCAGGTCAGGGATGCTTTGCGAGGTGACATTGGTCTTCCACTCATCGCTTTGCTTAATCTTCACCCAGTAATAGGCCTCTTGCAAGTACAATTTGGTGAAGATCTGTCCTTTTGTCAAATGGGCTAACATGTCCTTCATAAGGGCAAGTTGTTACATGTTCTCTATGATGATGCCATTGATTCCCCTAAAATCAACACATTGGTGTAGTGTCCCATTCTTCTTCTCTTTGAAGAGCACAGGCACTGCAATCCGTGAGCGAGCCGGTTGGATGAAACCTCTAGCCAAGTTCTTATCAATATACTGCCATAATTCCTCTATTTCTTTGAGCATCATTGAATACAGTTTTGGCTTTAGCAGTTTCACCCCGGGTATGATCTCAATGGCGAATCAGTAGGGTGGTGAGGGGGTAGCATATCACACTCCTTCTCACTGAAAACCTCCACCAGGTCTGCATAAACCTGGAGAAAGGAGGGGCCTTCCCCGCTTATTGGCTTTTCACCTCCCCTCCAATCCCATTCATGCGGAGGTGGCGTGGGACTCCTCAACTTCCTATACCCACCTTCCTACCATATTGTGGGGGCCCACTTATCCAACCAGGCCAGTCCCATATAACTGATTCAGTCATTGTCGATACCATGATGAATCGGATCACCTCCCAATGTTGCCCCAACTCTAGCCTCACTGGCTCCGTGACATGAGTATCCGGAACTGCACCCAACAAAGAACCATCTACCTGTTGAAATCTCATGGGCTTGGGCAACTCCCTCACCCGTATCCCTAACTCGGCCGCAACTACCTGGCTGATGAGAAACTGGGTGCACCCTGTATCTATCAGAGCCCCATACCTCCCACGTCGTCCCGACTGGGGCCCCATTATAGTGATGGGAATGATGAAAGCCCGGATGGGGTCACTTATCATCGGGTCCCCTACCCCATCACTCTCACTGTCGTAGGAGGTCAGTTGGTACTCCCCTCCCTCTGCAGGTGATGCTGGTGCCTCCGCCATCTGGTGTGCAGCACTGGACTTCTCTGAGGTTTTCCGCGTTACATTCGCTGCCTTCCCAGGAAATCCAGTCTTTCCCTGCAGATTTGGGGCTGGGCATTTGGCTGCCTGGTGATCCGGTTGATTGCACCGGAAGCACCGTATTGGTGAGCAAGTAGCTCTCGTTAGCAGGACTGCAGCTGGACCAGAGGTCACCCGGGCAGAGCCAGTTGGTCTCTCCATAAAGCGCCAGGGTCCAGGACCCACATTCCCCTTGTGATGACATTCCCTCAGCTCTGCGTCCAGTTCCATGATCACCTGGTACCAGTCGCTAAGCCAGTGAGGGGGGCCTCAGTAAGCAGAAGCCTGGAATAATGTACGGTCCAGCCATGCCTTGAATTGCTGGGCCTGATCAGCCTGGTGTTGATCTGACACCCCAGGTCCCGACCACTGTAGAGCTGGCTTAGGACCCACCGGTCTTGGCCTGCCACACTGGGACCCACTTGTCTCCCACTGTGGCAGTCGCTTGCTTTCCAGACCTGGCTATCCAACCAGTCCCCCCAACAATGAGTTCTGCTCCAAGGCCTTCACCTGCAGTGCGTCCTGGACAAAACTAGAAACTATCCTCATGTGGAGCTTTGGGCTGGTCAACCGGAACCTGGCAGGCAGTGCCGGAGCCAGTAGCACTGCCATCTGCTGCGTTTGCCACACCGCAGCCCCCTCCCCGTTCAAGTCCAGGCCAGGGAGGGCCATCATGGAAACTCGCTTCTCCAACCACTCCCACAGCACCTTCATAGTTTGGCTTCCTGGAGCAGTCAAGTAACTCCACTTCCCCTCGTCATCATCTGTTAACCAAGCCTCTCTTGCCCCTCGGTCAGAGGGCCACCAAAGAAGCTTGGGGTTGGTGGCTGGAGCGCAATCCTTCCAGTCACTGACAAACTCTGCCACCACTCCTCCTATGGGGTCTGTTCCTGGACTGCATTTGCAACCTGCCAGCTCTTAGCTGGCTGCACCACCCCTTGCGACTCATGGCCAAAGGACCCATGCTCCTTTGGCCATACAACCGGTTGAGCCATTCCCACCATGCCCTTTGGTGTGAGCACCTCCTCCAGAGCAGGTTCCACCACAGCTCCCACATCAGCCCCTGGCCCCATCCCTTCCACTATCACCCCAGTGCTCTCCTACCATCCTTTCAGGCGTTCAGGAACCTTCTAGTCAAACCAGTTCCATTGGGGGGGGGACAAGGAGGGGAAGGCACAAAAAGAAAAAAGAAGGGAGCACTGACTTCCTCTCAATGGTCCCAGCACTGGACCTAAATGAAACACAAGCTTGCTCGCTCTGGAACTAAACAAAAAGGTTTATTTAGGCTAAATAGGTATGTTTTGGCATGCAATGAGTCCGCAAAAAGTCCTTTGTAGCAAGTTGATGGAAAAGTCAGCACTGGGAGCATTCTCCTTCCAGTGCTTTATATATATGTCTTCCAGCACCTGGGCATGCCTCCATCCAATAGCCAGGCACAGTTGCTTGCGTAGCCGGAAGGTGGTTTCTCCTCGGCAGCGGCTCCAACGCTGCAGCCTCAATCAGCAATTCAACAACCAGAAAACAGCTCCCTGGCTCGCCACCAATCAGGTGGACCTCGCCCATTGCCGCCGATTAGCTGCGCCCCGGTCTGCTGTTCAGTGGCCGGAGAATGGCTCCCTGCCGTACTGCTGACCAGCTGGCTTCTTTGCTCGCCGTTGCTGGCGCTTGTCCAATGCTTGCCCACCACCCAAATTCCCCCCAGATATGGCAAACTCCAGAGCGGGGTTTGATAACTCGTGTCGAGGGGGCCTGTGGCGGCCTGAGCGCTCTGTCAGTGAAAATGGGCTCCTGAGCCCCATTTTCAGCCATGACGGCCTCCTGCAGCCCTTTGACAGTGAAAATGGAGCTCCTGAGCTTTGTTTTTGCTGGCAGAGGGCTGCAGGAGGCCGTCACAGCCAAAAACAGAACCTGGGACGGCTGTGGGCGGCTCTCCCGACCTCCATTTTCTCTGGCAGCAGCACTGCAGGCTGGTTCGTGAGCCTCGAGTTTGACACCCCTGATCTATGGTAATAACAAACAAATCCCAAATACAGGTAGTCCTTGACTTACCACCACAAATGGGACAAGAATTTGTGTTGTTCATTGGGTCACACCCAGTTTTTTGACCTTTTTGCCATGGCTGTTAATCACGCAGTTGAGAAGTAAATAATGGTTGTTAAGTGAATCAAATGGTTGCTAAACAAATGATTGTAAGTTGAGGACCTATAAAATCAGAGTGGATAGCTTAAAATGAAGGTTTAGATTAGGTAGTTCTTGAATTGTGACAGCAGCTGGAACTGGAATTTCCATTAGTAAGTGATGCGGTCAAAAAGTGTGATGTCACATCACCACATTGTTTAGTGACAGCAATTCCTCTGGTCTCCATTACTGTCATTAAGTGAGGATAATGAGTTGCTAAGGGAGTACTTGAGCCATGGTGGCGCACTGGTTAGAATGCAGTTCTGCAGGCTTCTTCTGCTGGCTGCCAACAGTTCACCAGCTTAAGGTGGACTCAGCCTTCCATCCTTCCGAGGTCGGTAAAATGAGGACCCAGATTGTTGGGGGCAATATGCTGACTCTGTAAACTGCTTAGAGATGGCTGCAAAGCACTGGGAAATGATATATAAGTCAAAGTGCTATTGCTATTGCTCATTCCTCACAACTTCATGCCAGCTTCCAACAACTAGAGACAGTGGGAAAGCTGGCAGGAAGCTGCAAGCCCAGATACCTTGCAAGCAAGCAGATAGGTACCGTATTTTCCGGCATATAAGATGACTGGGCGTATAAGACGACCCCCGACTTTTTCTGTTAAAATAGAGGGTTTGGGCTATACTCACCGTATAAGACAACCCCTCTTCCAACGCACACCAAATAAAAATTAAAAAACATCAACTGGCTCACCCACAATGTAAAAGCAGCTGTGCTAGACCCAAAATGAGCCCTGCAACAAGCAGGAACCTCACACAGCCACAAAAAGCCCAAAAAAACAACTTTCACACTTTACACACACAAAATTTCACATACAGCTTTGTGAGATTTTGTGTGTTTGTGTAGTTAGAGTGAAACACTACAGAAACACACTAAATCTCAGAAAGCTGCACAAATGCACGGAAACGGCATTGTTCGCGTTGGTTGATGATCTCTGGAGGGCTCGGGACAGGGGGTGCTCCTCTGTCCTGGTCCTGTTAGATCTCTCAGCGGCTTTTGATACCATCGACCATGGTATCATGCTGCACCGGTTGGAAGAGTTGGGGGTGGGAGGCACTGTGTTGCGGTGGTTATCCTCCTTTCTCTCGGACCGGTCGCAGTCTGTGTTGACGGGGACAGAGGTCGACCCCGAGGCCCCTCATATGTGGGGTGCCGCAAGGGTCAGTCCTCTCGCCTCTCCTGTTCAACATTTATGTGAAGCCGCTGGGCGAGATCATCCGTGGTTTCGGGGTGGAGTACCATCTGTACGCTGATGACACCCAGCTATACATCTCCACCCCGGATCACCCCAACGATGCCCTTGAAGTGATGTCCCGGTGCCTGGAGGCCGTACGGATCTTGATGGGGAGGAACAGGCTCAGGCTTAACCCATCCAAGACCGAGTGGCTGTGGTTTCCGATGTCCCGATATAGTCAGTTGACGCCATCACTGACTATTGGGGGCGAATCATTGGCCCCCACGGAGAGGGCTCGCAACTTGGGCGTCCTCCTGGATTCACGGCTGTCTTTAGAAGAGCACTTGACGGCCGTGACCGGGAGGATTTTTCATCAGGTTCGCCTGATTCGCCAGTTGCGTCCCTTTCTGGATCAGGACTCGTTACGCACGGTCACTCATGCCCTTGTCACCTCCCGCCTGGACTATTGCAATGCTCTCTACATGGGGCTCCCCTTGAGGAGCACCCGGAGGCTCCAACTGGCGCAGAGTGCGGCCGCGTGGGTTGTAATGGGAGCGACATGGCGTTCCCATGTAACACCCCTCCTGCGCGAGCTGCACTGGCTCCCGGTGGTCTTCCAGGTGCGCTTCAAGGTTCTGGTTACCACCTTTAAAGCGCTCCATGGCTTAGGACCTGGGTACTTGCGGGACCGCCTACTACCACCAATAGCCTCCCACCGGCCGGTACGCTCCCATAGAGAGGGGCTCCTCCGGGTGCCGTCAGCCAAACAATGCCGACTGGCGGCCCCCAGGGGGAGAGCCTTCTCTGTGGGGGCACCTACTATCTGGAACGAGCTCTCCCCAGAGATACGGAGGATCCCGGATCTGCGCACCTTCCGCCGCGCCTTAAAGACCTTACTATTTCAACAGGCCGGCCTGGCCTAATTTTCCCCCTCTTTTATAAAAGATTTTTAAAATTTTAAATATCTTTTAGTATTTCATATATTCAATTTTAAATTGGTTTTAAAAGTTTGGGGTTTTAAATTTGTCGGGGCCAAAATTATTTAATTTGATTTTATTCTATTTTTAAATTTTGTATGTATGTGTTTTTATTGTTTGGCTGTGCACCGCCCTGAGTCCTTCGGGAGTAGGGCGGTATAGAAATCTAAATAATAATAAATAATAATAATAAATATTAAACTAAATAAAAAAAAAACCCAATTAACTATTTTTTTTAAAGCTCCCAAAGGGGAAAAACGCTTACCCAATAGAGCAGGGGTCTCCAACCTTGGCAACTTTAAGACTTGTAGACTTACACAAAACTTTCAGAAACCAGTGATGATGGAAACGTGGGAAAAGATTTGGGTCAAAAATGTTAAATTTACGCAAGCACAAAATTTGAGAGAGATTTTTTATAAAATGTTTCATAGATGGCACTTAGATCCTAAGAAATTATCATGTATGTACTTGAATTTGCAAGCTAAATGTTGGAGATGTGAATGTAATGATGCAACCTATTATCATATATGGTGGACTTGCAAGAAAATCAAGGCATTTTGGATAAAAATTTGGTGGGTGATGTAGAACATTTTGAAAAGAAGGTTGAAATTTACTCCTCAATTGTTTCTATTGGATATAACTACAGACTGTACAGTTTCAGAGACTAAATTGATTTTGAACTTAATATCAGCAGCTAGGCTGCTGGTAGCTCAATATTGGAAGAAAGACTCTTTGCCTACTATTGAAGAGTGGACATTGAAAGTAACAATCCTAGCAGAAATGGCGAAAATCTCGGCGTACTTGAAGGACCACACACAAGAAAGATACGTATCAAAATGGAGAAGATGGATTGATTATATTCAAAATAAGTATCAGACAAGAAAATATCAAATAGCTTATGAATGACTGTTAGTATTAGAAGTATTTGGTTATCGGTAGTAGAGTTAAGATTTCAGTGGGGGAGGCAGTGAGGATAAGTAGATTAATCTAGTTTATGTTTGACTAAATGAAATACCTTGTATTTTGCTCTGGGAAGTCTGGGGGGGAGGGTGGGATGAAGGGGGGCAAAGGGGGGGGAATAGGGGGGGAATTCTTTCTTTTTTGTAAAACTTTTCAATTAAAAAAAAAAAGACTTGTAGACTTCAACTCCCAGAATTCCTCAGCCAGCTTTGTTTTGCTGGCTGAGGAATTCTGGGAGTTGAAGTCCACAACTCCCTGCCTGCTTGATTGCAGGCAGGGAGTGGCTTGCTGATGGAATGAATTCAGGCAAGCGAAGCAAGGCAAGCATTGCGACTAGCAGCTAAGGTAAGCAAGCTGGAGGGGGAAAACTTTTTTCCTTTTACATGGTTTTGGCGATCCCAGCTGCGTTGCCTGATTAGCAGGCAACTCAGCTGGGATCGTCAGAGCTTGGATCGCCAGAGCCATGTAAAAGGAAATATTTTTTTCCTTTTACATGGCTCTGGCGATCCTAGCTGAGTTGCCTGATTAGCAGGCAAAGCTGGGATCGTCAGAGCTTAGATCTCCAGAGCCATTTAAGGCTCGTCAGAGCCTTTCGGGCTGGTCTGCCTGGTTACAGGAGAACGACACCTGGCGTATAAGATGACCCCCGACTTTTGAGAAGATTTTCATGTGTTAAAAAGTCGGTCTTATATGCCAGAAAATACGGTAAGTGAGAACCTGCTACCAGATGGGAGAGGGACAAGGGAGTGCACAGGTGGACAGGAAGATTCAGTATAAGTGCAGTGGGGCTTGGGATGGCTGCTGCTGGTCAGCAAAATGGTGCAAATGGTGCAGCATGAGTTGGAGAAATAGGAGCCGAGGTGGTGCAGTGGTTAGGATGCAGTACTGCAGCTACTTCAGCTGACTGCTAGTTCAGCAGATCAGCGGATCAAATCTCACCGGCTCAAGGTTGACTCAGCCTTCCATCCTTCTAAGGTGGGTAAAATGAGGACCGAGATTGTTGGGAGCAATATGCTATTTAGTATACTGTCTTTGGTATAAGCCGCCCAGAGTCCTTGGAGAGTGGGCAGCATAGAAATATGAATAATAAAATAAATAAATAAAGGTGCATATATGAGAGCCATAGTTTGGGAGGCTGCCCAGAAATGTGTAAGGGGCATGATGTAAGTTGGGTATAGTATGCAAGAGACCATGTAGATCACGGAGGATCCTGGAAGATGTGCAAAAGGTACCACGTGGGTTGGAGACAGTGCAAGGAAATACATGTGGTTGATGCAAGCACTAAGGGGTTGGGAGAGGTGTGCAAGTGAGGTAGACTTATCCCAGTGACTTGCAACCTTCTCTGCCAGCTTCCCGATTGAATTTCTAGAGGAATCAGTATGTTGTAGGTTGTAAGTGGTGATTATATAATCACAGGACATTTGTCCACCAGGTGTAAATGCAAACAGGTTGCCAAGCCCAGATTACAATCACATCCCATGACTGAGGGATGCTAGGACAGAACACTAGAGACTATGGTAACAACCATATATTCAGTATTGTTATAATGTGGAACAATTGCTGCTACAAATGGTCGTAGGTTCAGGATTACCTGTAGTTTACATTAAGTGTGATGTCAATAAAGGTATACATGGAGTCACAATCCCCTCTAATCTGCTGATAAGATTCAATAATCTGTTGAATTGTCTGTTTCTGCTTAAGGAAACATTTATCCAATAGAAATAAGCAGCAGTAAATTTTGAATAGGTATAGGAAGTGCTATTTCACAGGTACATTAAATGTGGAATTCATTGTCACCAGCTATAATTAGAGTCTTAGGCTAGTAATTAGGATTAAGTCTAGTATTTAGACTTAGATTGGTACTTAGATTTAAAATGTACTAACCTTCTTCATGTGTATTTCCTTCTGAGAAACTATTGACTATAAAAGCTGAAGAGCAGAATGCTGTTATAAATAGGTGATTGGCATGCATACCACATGATGGAAAGGTTATGGATTTCATATCCTATAGCTGAATTGCAGAGTTAGGCTGAACAGTGTTGATAGCCTTTATAAATCCCCTGGTATGATCTAATGGTGTACTCTAATTGGAACGAAAATGTATATTGATTAAAGTTAAAGATACCATTTGTTTAGCCTTCAGCATTTGTTGAATCCATTAATTAGCTGACAGAAATAGCAATGATAAAAGTCTAGAAATGTATAATTGATCATTTATGTTGTGTATTGTACTTTTATTTGCTTATTTTAAAAGCTCTGTGCTGTGTGCTGAGAAGCAATTGTGATGTTGTTCCTCCAGATGCATCTGGCATTATCTTGAGTAGTAGAACGTGGTTAGGAAGGGCTAGAATATTTTCAGCTTTTTTAATAACATAGTTGTACCAGTCAGTATAGTTTATATATCTTTATTCATCATATATGTTTTACTTTATAGAAAACTAATTATAAGAGAAAAATGTTGCCTAAATATTAATAGGAGTTCTGCTAGTTCTGAAAACTACTAGAATGGGTGTTGAGATGTTACAAATGTTGCATTTGAAAAACATTTGCTAATTACGTCAAGCAATAAATATAAAAAAGATGGGATTTTTTATTCTTAATGTTCTGCAATATTTCAGTCAGATTGCCCTCTATTTATATACATCGAATGTGGTACAAATGTAATATAATAATATTTTTATATGTATGTAATTTAAATACTACCATCTGAAACTGGTTTATTAATTTATTTTATTTGGATTAAAAATTGGATTTATGCTCATTTGAAGTCCTTCTTTGAGAGAGGATTGTATATACTTTTAAATATAAACATTTAAAGAGCTGTTTTTAATATCTGAATTAAAACAGATTGAAATGTATCTATCCAAGCCTTAAAACCTGTAAAAACATATTCTAACTAAACTGCAAATTAAGTAAAACAAGAGTCTTTATTATTTTGTGTTTTATTCCTTCATTTGTTTGTTAGACCCTCAGAAATGGGTATATTGTGCAGAGATTAATTGATTAACATTGTTTCTGTTGAATCCATTCATAGATTTCAGGATATATATTTTTTCTTTTCAGCATACACATGTGCCAAGGCTCATACCTTTAATAACCAGCAACTGTACCTCAAAATCTGTGGCAGTAAGGAGGTGAGGCTTTTGAATTTTAACTTTTGAATGTTACATTAACCAATATTAGAAAAATATGAATATCTTGGTAGTACAGTGGTCTAAGGCACCCTGTTATTAAGCTGGTTATTAAGACCAGCTGCCTGCAATTATTGCAGGTTCGAATCTCGCCAAGGCTCAAGGTTGACTCAGCCTTCCATCCTTTCTAAGATAGGTAAATTGAGGACCCAGTTGTGGGGGCAATAAGCTGACTTTGTATAAATATACAAAAAGATGAAGGCTATTGCTGAGCACATTGTAAGTTGCCCTGAGTCTCCGGAGAAGGGCGGCATATAAATCAAATTTTTTTAAAAAATCTCTCATACGATTTTAATTTTTGTAGCAGTGAAACATGAAACCTATCAGTATCAAAACTATAATCTGGTAAGCACTTACTCATGGTTAAGTCTCACAATGTTAGCAGGACATCACATGAGAAAACATGGATAAGAGCACCCTATAAATCTTAAAACACTAAAAATTATTGGTCTAGCAAAAAAACTGATGACCTTGAATTATGTTTGTACATACAGTTTGCTTTCAAAATGTTACATTTTTAGGCAAGAATTGTCAATTTTTCCTCCCTATAATCTAACATGGTGCATTTTAAAGAAAATTAATAAGCATACATTTCAAAATTTAATAAATGGAAATCAATATTAAGAATGACTTTTGCCATAAAATATAGTTACATCTAGGAGGGATATTTTTCTGAATTCGGATATAGGACTTTGCTGACAGTTAGTTATCAAGTTACAACAGTAATTGGGACCAGAATTTCCATTGCTAAGTGATGTGGTTCTAAAGAGCAATGTTACATGACACATCTTTGCTGTTCCTAATAAAAAAATAATGATTACATATTGAGTTGTATGGATCATCCAGATCTACTTCAAAGAAATGTATAATGACTAACCAGGGTTAACACTAAGGGATAGAATGCCTCCTTCTAAATTCAGTATAATTGTTTGTTTGTCAAATTTCCAGACTTCTAGTAATTAAAATCTTTTAATATGTTAAAATCTTTACCTTTTGTAACTAATTCAAATAAATTTAGAATTGACTTTAAATCTTATATTTTCTAGGCGTTCTTTTGAATTTCTAGACCTATTGTTGCAAGAATGGCAAACCCATTCTTTGGAAAGGTATGATTTCTGCCTCTTTTTCAGTTCAGAAAAATGGTTCTTTATTTTCTCCTGTATTTTTAAAATACAAAAATATTTTGTTTGTTTCAGAACAACTATTAATCTTTTCTGAAAACATAATGTGATCTGGACTTGGGAGACTATCTCTGTTTGTATCAGTATTTGTGTGTGAGAGAGTGTGTGTGTGTGTGAGAGAGAGAGAGAATTGTTCATATTATTGCATGAATGAAAAGTATTTGAAAAAGTTTAATGAAAGAGTATTTGCAAAAGCAGTCTGTGAGCACTGTTTCAAATATATATTTCAATTGCCTTAAATTGTAATGGTAAACTGTACTGTAGTTGGTATGATATTTATTCAGAACCACGTATGTGATCTGATGAAAAAATGTTCTGTACTAGAAGAGCATTCCAACTCTGGGTGGCTCAAACTTAACATTGGAAGCTTTGTTTGTTACCTTCTTTTCCTTTAACTGTTCTCTATTTTCTCTTCCATTGATAGAGAAAGGATATGGAAAATAAATATATCAGCTTTCTCTGTGTAAATGTCTATGGAGATTCTCAGTCCAGGTCATGGTTGTCCCAAGGGTGTTTTTTTAAGAGGCAACTGAATTTTCTGCGGTTTTGTTCAAGCTTGTCCACCCCAAGGATAAAACACCTGGTCACAAGCTGAGCAATGTGGCATATGCAATACAATGCAGTTAGCCATGTGAAGATCTGTACATTGGGGAAGCAAAACAACCACATCATATACTTTATACATGCACAACATAGGAGAACAAACCCATCAGGACAAGATTCAGCAGTCCATCTGCATTTAAAAGACAAAGGCCACTCTTTTGAAGATAGCAAAGTCCACATTTTTGACAGAGAAGACTGCTGGTTTGAAAGAGAGGTCAAAGAGGCCATCTATGTCAAAATTGAACAGCCCTCTCTCAACAGAGGGGGAGAGATACAACATCATCTATCTCCAGTATACAACACAGTCTTTTCCACAGTTCCAATAAGGCTCCACGCCCATTTGCACTACTCAGATGACCCTGATGACACAGATAAACCTTCAGGTGGCCTCAACAACTCTAAAAGAATACAACTGACCAGCTGTCTGCAAGGAGTATAAATCCTTCTATTCCCCACCATCCAGCCAGAGCTGAAGTAGCTTCTTGGATGAGAAGTGTAAAGTCTTCCAAAAAAAAAAAAAGTCCAGTTGCTTCTTAAAATAGCACCTTTCTCTGTGTAGTTTTAATTAAATAATTAAATATGTCAGGAAAACGTTTTGGAACAGATATTGCCCCAAATATGTCAATTTTGAATTGTACTGCTAACAGGAACAGAAGTAGTATTCTATATGTTACTGGAGTGCATTTAGCAGTTTTCCATATAATTTATACTTTCCTGATAATCTTTCCAGCTTTTAGATTAATTTAGTTTATGCAGGTTCATTGAAGTAATAAAATGTTTTTGTACTGGTTGATTCAGCTTTTTATACCTCCTGCAAAAAGAAAAAATAATTTATATAATTTATTATTGTTGATCACACAGTCAAATATTTAAACTGGATTTGGCATTTTTGTCTCAGAATGTAAGCTGTTCCAAACTGCCTTTTGCAATTGACTGATGACTTTGTTAATGTTGATGGTGTTTGAGTGGTGCTCTATGTGTTTTGGAATTGCACCCAAGGCATCCATTTCTATTAGTACTAACTTGTTTTCTTTTTCCACAGTCATTCTACTTCTATTTGCAAGTCTTTGTATTTTGTGATATAATGATGTTTCGTTGCACAGTCAGCCAGATGTTTAGAATGAATTAAGATTCCACCTGTTGAGTCCTTCCCAAGGAACTGGGATAGAAAGATGTTGTTTGGTAATGTTAATTTATTATTGTGGTTGTCACACAGTCAGTTTAGATTGGATTTGGCATTTTTATCCACCTATCTAATCCTTCCAAAGGATCTGGAATAGACAGATGTTGTAATTTGATGGTGTTAAAAGTATTGTCATAGGTTGTAAGCTATTCCAAGTAAAGCTGCCATTTGCAATTGACTGATGGTGATTTTGTTAATGCCGATGCTGTTCAAGCAATGCTCCAAATGTTTTTTTAGTTGTTTTACTTCTATTTGCAAATTTTGTACTTTGTGATTTTCTCCAGTTCTTTCTTTTCTATCTGCTGTCTCCAGGTACTGCTGTGTCTACTATCCAGACTTTTTTTTTTGCCTAGGATGTACTTCTTGCTTAAGGGCAAATGGTGTTTTTTGTACATCTTCTAATGTACCATTTTTACTACTTTGTCATGCCGTTGTTTTAATCAGTCTGTGTAGTTTGCTTATAGCAGCTAACTAGGTGGTCCACTGTTTCTTCAGTTTCTTTGCAGAAGCGGCATTTGATGTCTGTACTGCCTTCTCAATTCTGACTTTGTACACATTTGCTTTAAGGCTTGGTCTTGTGTGGCCTTAGTCTCTTCCTTCAACTTTCCTGCTCTAGCTATTGTCAGGTCTTGTTATTATCTACTTTGCCTGCTATTTTTATGTATTGCCCATGTATTGGCTTCAGTGGATTGTTCACACTTTTCTAATGCTCATTTTTAATGTACTGGCAATGAAATGTTTTGCCCTGCCATCTCTCTTTTCTGGTCTTCATTTTATCTTTCTAGTAGGCAGGTTGCTCTCTCTAGAGTACTCTGAAAGCTTTCACTGTATAGAAGCTTCAGTGTATCTTCTTCATTATCCTGCAGATATTCTTCCAAAGTGCCCCCTCCTTTTTTTTTTCTTCAGCTATCTGGTGTTCTTGCAACATTCCATGCCACCTATTTTCCTTCGTAAGTAAAGTGGATCAATATTGCTGTGGGCATGAAGGCCGTGATTCATTTTAAGTATATTTTTATCTTCCTATCCAGGACTTTTAGTTCTGCTTCAGTCCAGTCCATAATTCCAGCTATGTATCTAACTACTGGGATTGCTCAGGTGTTAATTGTATTGATCGTATTTCTGCCACTGAGTTTGGATATTAAGTAGTTCTTCACTTGCATGATGCATTCACTTCTAATCTTCTAATCTGTTTGGTGTATTTGATATTGTCAGCTTGAAGGATGCCTAGGTATTTAGAGAGGGCTGTAAAGCACTGTGAAGTGGTATATAAGTCTAAGTGCTATTGCTATTGCTATTTGTAGTGATAGTTTGCATCCAGACTCTTGACGTTATTTCCATAGGGCACCTTGATTCCTTCAGTTTTCACTATTTTTTTCTCTACTAGTGAGGTGGCACATTTGTCTAGTCCAGACTCCATTGTAATATCTTGGCTGTATATTTGGAAATTGAGCAGTGATTCTATTTCAGGTTGTGTTTTTCTACAGTTTCAGCTCATCCATATAAAAGGAGGTGGGATAGTTTGGCAGATGTTTTTGATGTTTAGTAGCCATGGTCTGACTTGTTCAGTATTATTGACAGAGGAATCAGTGCAGTTGCGAATTATTATTATGATTGATTGTACAGTCAACCAGATATTTAGAATAGATTTGGCATTCTTCACAAGGTTTTGGGATAGGCAGATGTTGTTTGATGGTGTTGTTATCATTTCAAATTTGTTATAACTGGCTTACCCGAAGGCACTCTAATTTTAACAGCATCTCTTAATAAACTATGAAATCACATTTGTGATAATGATCATCTCAATCAAATATAGTGCTAAAATTACTTTTTGCATTCAAAACATTAGATCTGTAACAAATCCTCTCTTCTAAAGAGAAACATTACTTTTATAGAAATTCAAATTTATTTTTGAATGGTAGCAGTTAAGCTCAGCTCTAATTTTTGTGAGTGATAGGCAAAGAATATTTCTTGGAAGATAATTTTTGCACACTCATATCTACATACCATTCCTTTCCTAGCTGACTCAAGATCACATTAATCCTTGTCAATTATTCTTTTTTTTGGTTAATCTTTGTTTTTCATTTCCTTTCTAAGATATCCACCCTCATTAATTAATGATTACTATCTCAATAGGGATTCTATCTAATTCTGGTGTTTTGCTACTTTCCCTTTTAAAAGTTATTTGTTTAACTTCTACCTCAGATAGTGGAGCAAATCCAAGTTGTTTTTGTAATCTACATGAGGTAGCTTAATTATATTTTTAAAAAGACTAAATATCTTCATTCAATACATTCTCTAGATTACTATACAAGTCTGAATCAAATTTTAAAAATTGACAATTTACATCCATTAAAGTGTTATGGATTTCATCTCTTTCACCCCTAATAGTTGGGATCATTGCCTTATCTTTGTTTTGTTTTAACCAAGATCTTACTAGATATTTCACCATTCTCCCATTATCTCTAACAGAAACATATTAACATTAATTCTATCTGCTATGATATGTTGCAGAATTGCTATTTTGCTAGAATTTCAATCCATAATCCTTGTCCTCGTGTAAACCAAGAACTTCTAAATTCTTTTCCAGATTTCCTGCAGAACTCAGAGTAGACGTATCTTGACTCCAAGATTTTATTATATCTACTCACTAGTTTTTTCCCAATGTTGCCCAAAAACAGGGAGATATTGTACTCTTTTATGTGTGGCCCAAGACAAATAATCAAATCAGTTTCATTGTCCATATTAGTCCAAGTACTAATTAGAGCCAATTAGCATCTGGATCTGGGTAAAGCTGGTCAGGTGCTACTCTCTTCTCAGAACTTTTTTGCATTCATTATCTAGCTTTTTCAAGAAACAGCAACTCCTCTGATAAAGTTAAGATAAATTAGAAGTAATATTTATTTCTGATTTTCTCTTACAGGCATGCAGTTGTTCTGCTTGAAACTATCAAGAAGGGCATTCATGATGCTGATGCTGAGGCAAGAGTGGAGGCACGAAAGTAAGATTAATTCAAAGTTTGGCCTAACTACGGTAATTTTGAAAGTATTGATACTTTTTAGCAGAAAAGAATAGCCCGCAAATTTAGGAGAGGAGTTTCTGGGATTTATACATATTGTTGATTTTTAATGTTATATGTCGCCTGGAGTCATTGTGTGTTAGTTGGACGGTCACATAAATTTATTTAATAAACAAATAAATAGATTTATGTGACCACCCACTACCATACAATAATTCCAGGGAGCATACATAATAATATGTTTATAGTTATGGTTCTTTTCCATTCTAGCTATGGTTGGACTCACAGCTTTGTGATGTTGAGAGTTTTCTCATTTTTTAAAATATTAAAAACTTTTTTGTTTTACTAGTGTTGGAAGATTGTTTCTGTTTCCAGAAATATTTTCCTTCCTCTAATAAATTTTATATGATTTCTTTTAGGACTTATCTAGGCCTAAGAAATCATTTTCCTGGTGAGGCAGAAGTTCTGTATAATAGTCTTGAACCATCCTATCAAAGAAGTCTCCAGACTTACTTAAAGAATTCTGGTAGCATTGCATCACTTCCACAATCAGACAGGTCATCTTCCAGCTCACAAGAAAGTCTAAAGTAAGTATCAGTCTAGAAGAAAAATACTTCTGCCCACAAGATCTGTATAAAGTCTGCTTCAGATTAGGGCCTTTTTCTTGAATTTATTTCCACCTGCAGAATAAGAAACTTTAATATTGTCTATCTTGCAAGGAAGTCTAGACAAGAGGCACACCCAGAGATAGCAGCTCTAACTTTATTATTTCATTAACAGATTGCTTTAACAAAATATTGTAAATCTGAAAGTACATTTCTCACCACTTTCCTTTACATCCAAAAGAAATTAGGGAGAGTCTCTTCTGAATCATTTGTCCACAGTCCTTTGGAAGCTGCCTCTTATCTGACCTTTGCCTAGTCTACAGCTCTTACTCCTGCCTTCCAAGGCTATTTCCACATATTATTGCAGATAAAAATGTATTTTTAATGTAACATATCCTCACTGCCTTATTTAGATGGGACCTATCTTTCAGTGCACATTCAATATTAGAATTATGTGAAAGTCTATAGCAGGTTTTGTGAAAATGTGACACTGAATTGAGCTGCTCAGGAAGGTATTCCAAGATTTTCCCCCCCAAAAATTACAAAAACTATTGTTTTGCTTTTCTTTCAGTCGTCCCTTTTCTTCAAAATGGTCCACCTCCAGTTCTGCAAGTATGGCTAACAGAGGTAATTTGCTCAATGTACAAGGCCAGGTAGAAATTTTAGAAGTAACAGGTAAATCTCTTGAGGACTTTTTAAAGTATCAGCATGAGGTGGGAATCTTGATATGCAGTTTCCTGTTTTTCAGTTTCAAGTGGCAGCAAAGCTGCTCCGACCCTAGGAACACTGCAGAGGTCTTGCAGTGACATTGATGTTAATGCTGCCTCTGGGGCAAAGGCACGTCATGCTATCAGTCAGCCATCGGGAACTGGTCGCTTAGCAACTGCTGGTCTACCTCCAGGATCATATGCTTCACTAGGTAGGGAACATGTTCAATATAAATAAACCGCTTCTCAGAATTTTTTATGTATATTGAAATGATATTTTTCCCTTCATTTAGTTATAACAGTGAGTTATCTAACTTGGTAAATAAAGACAATGAAGACATTTATTAATTCATAGTAAATAAGTTACTGAAACTATTTTTTCCATATTATTCAGTGTTTTCTTGTTAGGTGTCTATGGAGATTCTCAGTCATCCAGATCATAGTTGTCCCAAAGATGCTTTTTCAAGAGGCAACTAGACTTTCTTGTTTTTCTTTGAAGACATTTCACTTCTCATCCAAGAAGCTTCTTCAGTTCTGAAAAAGCTTCTTGGATGAGAAGTAGAACATCTTCAAAGAAAAACAAGAAAGTCCAGTTGTCTTTTGAAAAAGCACCTTTGGGTTTTCTTGTTAAGACTGAAGTTTTGCAGCTAAAAATAACTTTCTAATTCAGAAAATATTTATAAAAATTAATACACATTTAACCTATTAACATGTTAATAGCATGTAGGGTGAACAAACTTGCAACTGGAATAAACTAACTTATATTTATCATATGTTTGGTCTCATAAGATCCTGGCATATGAATTTATTGAAGGGTTTTGTAATAACATGTGAAAGGAAACAAGACAGCATGAGAAACTAGTTTAATAAATAAATATATTTCTTTTTAATGCCTCCAGTTAATAAAGTTAAGGGAAATTCATTACTCTTCTTGTGTTGAAAATTATATAATTTAATATTTTTCTCATTCTTATGTTAGTAACTGTGGAATTCTTACACAATGAAAATTATAAACTTTTATATTTTTTGCATGAAAGGGGAAATAAAACTCATATCAATTCTTTTTCGTATTAAGGTGCAGGCAATAAAATAAATATTATAAAAAAATATTTTTTATAATATTTATTTTATTTTTTATAAAATAATATAAAATATTATTTTATAAAAAATAAAATAGATATGAGCTATGAGGAGTGAAAATGTAAGTGCTGGTCTCAGTATAGTTTTTAAAATCTTAATCTATGTAGCTTTAATGTTTTAATATTTCAATTATTTTTCTAGGCCTTTTAAACTAATTTTAACAGAGTTTAATCACCCTTGCCTCCTTTTTAAATTTTAATTTTTTATATGCTTTTATATGCTGAGATTATCATGGAGGAGGAGCAACATCAGGAATGATTTCCTTCTTTGGTTTTATCAATGAACCAGGACTGATAAGATTGTTTGGACTTTTTACTATTTCAGTATAAGTATTTTTTAATAGACTTGTGATAGTCAGGCAACAAAAAAGTAAACAGCAAAGCCCAGACTCCAAACCTTACCCATAATGTTTGGCCAGCCTTTGTGGACTGGGGGCCTCAGGACAGATAGGATATGATGGAGAAGCTGGTCTTACGGAGACACAGGCTCTTACTCCAAGTTGCTAACACCCCTCTGAACAGGGGCAGATGGCATAATAGGAAAGTGGTTTTGATCTCTCTATCCCAACTCTTACACTGTAGGGTATATTCCAATGAGCTAACAGAGATTTCTTGGCTCCCCAACAGACAAGACTGCAAAAGAATATTGCTAACCTTTGGGCAGATTGTTCTGCCATCAATGTTATTCAGGCTTGAAACCTCACTAAAGAAACTCTGTATTTGGCCAAGATGGATATTTCACACCACCCAAATTCAATCCCTGTTAAAGTCTGGGCAGAGAGCCAAGACAGTGAAGGAGGTCGACATCAACCTTGGGAATTCCAAAATACTAACAGCCAAACAAACAAGCCTTCAACTAACAAGGTTAGAAAAAGATAAGGACAATAAAAAAGAATATTTAAACCTACACAACAGAAAGCTTTAGTTCATGGATGAGGAGGAAGAACTAATCCACCAATTTGCCACCCTTTGCCCAGGAGACCAAGAACTGATACTAAAGAAGATTGAAATAATTACCGTATTTTCTGGCGTATAAGACAACTGGGCGTATAAGACGACCCACGACTTTTCCTGTTAAAATATAGGGTTTGGGCTATACTCACCGTATAAGACTACCCCTCTTCCAACGCACACCAAATAAAAATTAAAAAACATCAACTGGCTCACCCACAATGTAAAAGCAGCTGTGCTAGACCCAAAATCGCCCCTGCAACAAGCAGGAACCTCACACAGCCACAAAAAGCCCCAAAAAACAACTTTCACACTTTACACGTACAAAATTCCACATACAGCTTTGTGAGATTTTGTGTGTTTGTGTAGTTAGAGTGAAACACTACAGAAACACACTAAATCTCAGAAAGCTACACAAATATTATTTTATTTTTATTTTTATTTTTATATGAAAACTAAATTTAAAACTTCCTAAACTTTAAATGGCTAGGTCTAAAAAAGAACAACTAAAAAAAACCCCAATTAACTATTTTTTTTAAAGCTCCCAAAGGGGAAAAAAACTTACCCAATAGAACAGGGGTCTCCAACCTTGGCAACTTTAAGACTTGTAGACTTCAACTCCCAGAATTCCTCAGCCAACTTTGTTTTGCTGACTGAGGAATTCTGGGAGTTGAAGTCCACAACTCCTGCCTGCTTGATTGCAGGCAGGGAGTGGCTTGCTGATGGAATGGATTCAGGCAAGCGAAGCAAGGCAAGCGTTGCGATTAGCAGCTAAGGTAAGCAAGCTGGAGGGGGGAAACTTTTTTCCTTTTACAGGGCTCTGGGCTCTGGCGATCCCAGCTGCGTTGCCTGATTGGCAGGCAACTCAGCTGGGATCATCAGAGCTGGCAGAGCCACATAAAAGGAAAAAAGTTTTTTCCTTTTACATGGCTCTGGCATCCCAGCTGAGTTGCCTGATTAGCAGGCAAAGCTTGGATCGCCAGAGCCATTTAAGGCTCGTCAGAGTCCTTCGGGCTGGTCTGCCTGGTTACAGGAAAACGACACCCGGCGTATAAGACGACCCCCGACTTTTGAGAAGATTTTCATGTGTTAAAAAGTCGTCTTATACGCTGGAAAATATGGTAATCAAATGTTGAAATCGGCAACTAGTGCAACAGAAAGTGTGAATGTTTTGCTTCCTTCTGGTAGCTCCTCTGTGGAATTGCTATCAAGTTCGGCTTCTGAAAGCACTCAAGTCCTAATAAATAAAAAGTGACCAGCCCCTCCCCCCCAAAAAAAGAAGGAAAGGGACATCCAACAGGACTTAATAGTACAAGTCCAAATTAACCACCCAATAGGAAACTAGACAAGGAGAAGGAAAGCCAGAGTCCACGCCCTCTTGAAGAAACGTCAATCTTAGATCAAAAGCAGAGGAACACTGGCAATCAAGATAGCGGAGCAACAACAACAAGATTTGCAACTCACGAGGAGAAATACCGAACCTCACAATAACTGTGTCTATATGGGAAGCATAGTTAATATCAACCCAGCTCCAATGTCAAGTTGATATCCAGCATTCTTACCATTGATGTTACGAAACAGCCGACTAATCTGCAAACATCAACTCCATCAACTAATCAAGATGTAACAGTACAGCCAACCAACCCACTTACAACAACAAAGCCAGCACTCCACACCTCCCCAGCAGTATTTATAGAGAGATGGCATCTCCGATCACGCTTTGCTCGCACATGCACGTGTGTGTGTGTGCGTGTGTGTGTGTAAAAAGTTAAAATCTCGGGTGTTTTCTCGCGTCATTAAAAGTCTGTTAGTTGAAATACTTAAAATTTTGGCTAAAATCCCATCTTAAAATCCTCCAAAATCCCAACAAAACACTTTGTAAGGTCTTTTGAAACTCTGGCTAAAATCCTAACCAACACTTTAAAAGTTTTCTTTTTGGCAACGTTTCGACAAGCTCTCTAACTTGTCATCATCAGGCCCCTACTTTTAGTTTAGAAGCTTTGGGTCAGCTAAAAGTAGGGGAAAGTTAGAGAGCTTGTCGAAACGTTGCCAAAAAGAAAACTTCTAAAGTGTTGGTTAGGATTTTAGCCAGAGTTTCAAAAGACCTTACAAAGTGTTTTGTTGGGATTTTGGAGGATTTTAAAATGGGATTTAAGCCAAGATGTAGTAAGCCCTCATAATAAAATTAGTCCTTCTCTTATAATTTTAAACGTTCTAACTTCTGTTTCTGTTAGTTAGCCATTGATAAAACAAATCCCATATTTCAAAATACTCCGTGTCTTTCTTCTCTTTAATTTCAAGTGTTAATCTATCCATTTCTGCACATTCTAGTATTTTTTTTTAATTATCTTCTCTTCTGTAGGGATCTCCACACTTTTCCAATGTTGTACAAATACAATTCTAGCTGCTGGTAACACATGTAGTATTAGATACATAGTCCCTTTATTATATTTTTCTGGTTGATACCCAACAGAAATATTTCTGGTTTTAGATCTATATTTATTTTATTTATTGGTTCGATTTATAGGCCGCCCTTTTCCGGAGACTCAGGGCTGCTTACAATGCGTTAAGCAATAGCCTTCATACTTTTGTATATACCTGCTTAGTAGGGCTTTCGCCCCCCCCCCCCCCCAAAGCGGTGTTAGCAGTGTTCTTTTTTATACAAAGTCAGCTTATTGCCCCCACAAACCGGGTCCTCATTTTATCTACCTTCAAAAGGATGGAAGGCTGAGTCAACCTTGAGCCTGGTGAGATTTGAACTTGCAATAATTGCAGGCAGCTGGTGTTAATCTTAACAGTGCTTTAGTCTGCTGTGCCACCAAGGCTCTTTTATCTATATGTTCCTTTATCATTTTTTCTATTCAAGTATTTATTTTTCTCCAGTATGCTTTTGCCTTTGGGCATGTCCACCACGTGTGGTAGTATGAGCCCAGAATCTGATTACACTTCCAACATTTAGCAGATATATCTTTAAACATCTTAGCTAATCTTGCTGGTGGGAAGTGCCATCTGTAAAACATTTTGTATAAGTTCTCTTTGTATGCAGTAGACATTGTTAATTTATAATTTCTATCCCACAACTTTTGCCTTTTATCCAATTCTATAGAGCAGTGATAGCTAACCTTTTTGCCATCATGTGCCAAAAGCGGGGGGAGCATGGGGCAGTCACGCACGCATGTGCCCACACCCATAATTCAATGCCCCCGCCCCCCACGCATGCACGCACGACCCCCCCCCATGCTCACCCACTTTTTGCATGTGATGGCAAAAAGGTTACTGGTGGGCCTGGAAGGCCCGTTTTTCACCCTCCTCACGCTCCAGACGCATTCTTGCCCATTTCCCGACTTCTGGTGGGGCCAGAAGGCCCGAAAATCAGCTGGCCGGTGCATGCATATGCGCTGGAGCTGAACTCGGGCAGCACTCGCGGGTCCACAGATATGGCTCCATGTGCCACTTGTGGCACGCGTGCCATAAGTTCGCCAACACGGCTATAGAGTAACTAAAGTTTTTAGCCCACACTATCATTGTTTCCTTTACTTGCTCTTCTTCCATTCTAATACTCAGTAGATAGTTATACATTTTTTAAAATTAGTTTCTCATCCGTTCCTGTTAGAATCTGATCCAATTCTGTTGGTTCTTTATAAAAACCATATGTTTTAGCATCTTCATATCTTGATTGTATTTATACCTGTGGCCACCATGCTAAATCTACCCCTTGACTATTCAATTCCTGTTTGCTTTTGAATTCTATTTTCTCATTCAGAATATCTTTATATCTTATGATTTTTTCCGTATCAATTTCATTTGGATGTATCAGTGCCTCCATCGTGGAGAGTCAGACTGGCATTTTCAAATAGTGTTTTCCTTTTTTTGCCCATACTAAAAACAGCATTTCTAATGTAGTGTCCTTGGAAATATTTGTGTATTTTATTTTTCCCATACCATAGAAAGGCATGGGAAAAACTGCCACCCCAGTTGCAAATCGTGTCCCTCCAAAGTTAATAATTATCTATGTCTCTAAGTTATCCATTCTTTTAATAATAATAATAATAATAATAATAATAATAATAATAATAATAATAATAATTTTATTTCTATACCACCCTTCTCCCGAAGGACTCAGGGCGGTGTACAGCCTATTTAAAAACACAAGACAAACATCAATTTAAAATTTAAAATTATTAAATAAATTTGGCTCCATTTAAAACCCCAGAAATTTAAAATACCCCAATTTAAAATTATCATGTCGATAGCCCGGCCTGGCGGAACAACAGGGTCTTCAGTGCACAGCGAAATACCTGGAGGTCGGAGATCTTACGTATTTCCGGGGGCAGTTCATTCCACAGGGCTGGGGCTCCACAGAGAAGGCTCTCCCCCTGGGTGTCGCCAGCCGACATAACTTGGCCGATGGCACCCTGAGGAGACCCTCTCTGTGGGAGCGAACTGGCCGGTGGGAGGCAGAAGTCAGTCTCAAAGGTACCCGGGTCCTATGCCATGGAGCGCTTTAAAGGTGGTAACCAGCACCTTGAATCGCACCCGGAAGACCACTGGGAGCCAGTGCAGCTCGCACAGGAGGGGTGTCACATAGGCACAACGAGTTGCGCCCATAACCACCCGCGTGGCAGCATTCTGGACCAGTTGGAGCCTCCGAGGGCTCTTCAAGGGGAGCCCCATGTAGAGAGCATTACAATAGTCCAGCCGGGAGGTGACAAGGGCGTGAGTGACCGTGCGCAACGCGTCCCGGTCCAGAAAGGGCTGCAACTGGCGAATCAGGCGAACCTGATAAAAGGCCCCCCTGGCCATAGCCGTCATATGCTCTTCTAAAGACAGCTGTGCATCCAGGAGGACACCCAGATTGCGAGCCCTCTCTGTGGGGGGCAAAGATTCACCCCCAATAGTCAGCGATGGCACCTGCTGACTATATCGGGATGCTGGAAGCCACAGCCACTCTGTCTTGGAGGGGTTGAGTCTGAGCCTGTTCCTCCCCATCCAGACCCGCACGGCCTCCAGGCAGCGAGACATCACATCAAGGGCATCGTTGGGGTGGTCTGGGGTGGAGATGTACAGCTGAGTATCATCAGCATACAGATGACACTTCACCCCAAAACCACGGATGATCTCACCCAGCGGCTTCACATAAATGTTGAACAGAAGGGGCGAGAGGACCGACGCTTGCGACACTCCTCATGTGAGGTGCCTCGAGGTCGACCTCTGCCCCCCTGCCAACACAAACTGCTAGTGGTTGGAGAGGAAGGAGGAGAACCACCGCAAAACGGTGCCCCCTATTCCTAACCCCCTCAACTGCTGCAGCATGATACCATGGTCGATGGTATCAAAAGCCGCTGAGAGATCTAATAGGACTAGGACAGAGGAGCAACCCCTGTCCCGAGCCCTCCAAAGATCATCCACCAACGCGACCAATGCCGTTTCTGTGCTGTACCCCTGCCTGAAGCCCGACTGGCACAGGTCCAGATAGATAGCTTCATCCAGGTGTCGGGGAAGCTGTCGTGCCACCACGCTCTCAACAACCTTCGCCACAAAACGAAGGTTGGAGACCGGACAGTAGTTGGCTAATTCAGCCGGGTCCAGGGAAGGCTTCTTGAGGAGGGGCCTCACTACCGCCTCTTTCAAGGCGGCAGGAAAGGCACCCTCACTCAGAGAAGCACTTATAATCCCCTGGAGCCAGCCTTGTGTAACCTCCCGGGAGACCAGTACCAGCCAGGAGGGACACGGGTCCAATAAACATGTGGCGGCACTAATCTTACCCAGAACCCTGTCCACATCCTCGGGAGCCACAGGATCAAACTCCTCCCAGATAATATTCTCAAGACCTACCCTCGTCTCCTCCCCTGGACTCATCCAATCGGAGTCCAAGCCATCCCGAATCCGAGCAACTTTATCATGCAGGAATTGCACAAAATCCTCAGCACGACCCTGCAAGGGATCTTCCCGCACTCCCCCCCGAAGAAGGGAGTGGGTCACCCTAAACAGCGCAGCTGGGCGGTTCTCTGCAGATGCGATAAGAGCGGAAAAATGGTTAGATTTCGCCGCTTTTATCGCCACTAGGTAGGTCTTGATATAAGACCTCACCTTTGTCCGGTCGGAATCAGATTGACTAGTCCTCCAAATGCTCTCTAGGCGTCTTTTCTGATGCTTCATCTCTCTCAGCTCCTCAGAGAACCAAGAAGCCAATTGAGATCGGCATCGGGTCAGAGGCCGCAAAGGCACGACGCGATCCAAAGCTCTGGCGGCCGCACTCTCCCAGGCGGTCACCAGCTCTTCAGTCGAGTCGTGTGTCAGTGTCTCAGGAAATGGCCCAAGCTCCGTCAGGAACCTTTTGGAATCCATCAGGCGCCTGGGACGGAACCATCTGGTCGGTTCCGTCTCCCTGCGGTGGGGGAAAGCGGTAGGAAAGTCCAAGTGAAGGAGCGAATGATCTGTCCATGACAAGGGTTTAATATCTAGGTCCCCTCTACCAGGATCATTCAACCACTGACCAGAGACAAAAATCAAGTCCAGAGTGTGTCCCCCTATGTGAGTGGGGCCTTGAACTAACTGGGTCAGGTCCATGGCCGTCATGGAAGCCATGAAGTCCCGAGCCACCTCTGACGCCTCACCCACGGATGGAAGGTTGAAATCCCCCATGACAATAAGTCTGGGGGTATCAACCGCCACCCCGGCAATGACGTCAAGTAGCTCGGGCAGGGTCGCTGCCACATGGCAGGGAGCCAGGTACGTAGTCAGCAAACCCATCTGCACCCCACGGCCCCACTTCACAAAAAGGGACTCACATCCGGCTATCTGAGGAACAGTGGTCTCCCTCGGACAAAGACTTTCCCTAATAATCACCGCCACTCCCCCACCCCTCCTCTGGGCCCTTGGCTGATGAAATGCACGGAAACCTGGTGGGCACATTTCGACGAGTGGGACCCCCCCCTCTTGGCCCAACCAGGTCTCCGTAATACCTGCCAGGTCCACACACCCCTCCAAAATAAGATCACAAATGAGGGGGGCTTTATTAACAACCGACCTGGCATTACACAACATCAGCTGCGGACCCTGGGCCTGAGACTCTGCACAACCCAGGCCACGAGTCGCACATTGGGGGCCGGAGTGCGCAATTGCTCGTAAACAGCGTGTGCACACCCCCGACACATGATATGGCCCCCTGCGCTCATCATACCTGCCCCTCCCACTCATTATTTCAATTTCATTGCCCTTCCTGTTGCCCCCCTGTTCCCCGGATAAATTTCCTTTCCCAACCCCTCTGCTGCAACCAATCAACCTATCGCCCCACTCAGTAGCTATCTGGAACCCCCCCAGGTCCACTTTTACAACCCCCTCCCTTCCTCCCGGGTCCCCTTAAAATTTTCATTAAAAATTTAAATAAAAAACCCCTCAACCCCTCTTCGCTGCATGCCATCTCTTTTAGCCACATAAGTGCAGATGCCTGGTAATATAACTCCCAATCTGGCAACCCAAAGCCTCCTATATTATTAGAGTCTTGTAACAGTTTCAGACTTATTCTTGCTTTTTTTACCTTGCCAGATAAATTTTGATATTAATCTATTTCATTCCTCAAATTAAATAGATTAAGAAGAAGAATTTTCCAGCTTTATTGGAATTGTTTGGAACAGATATAGTAATCTCGGGTAGAGTATTCATTTTAATGGTAGCTATTCTTCCTATCAGGTTTTTTCCTGCTGCAGGTTTTTCCACTTTTCCAAGTGAAGTTTAATTTGCTTTATCAATTTAGAGTAATTACCTTCTTTTATAGTTGCACATCTTGCTGATAAATAAATTCCCAGATATTTTACTTTCTTCACTATCTGAATATCTGTCTTCTCCATTAAATCTTTTTTCTGTTTATCTGTGAGATTTTTGACTAGAATTTTAGTTTTCTCTTTGTTTACTTTTAATCCTGCAACTTCCCCATAGTCATCTATTTTCTTCATCAATTTGGGTCCAGTTTCTTGCAGTTCCTCTATGATAAATAACAGGTCATGCCTGTAATTTGTATTTTTATTTTTTTTAATCTCCATCCCTTTTATTTCTGTATTCTGCCGAATATTTCTATTTAGCACTTCCAATATAAAATTCAAAATTCACTTTCAAAATAAATAGTAAAAGGAACAATGGGCATCCCTGTCTTGTGCCTTTTTAATGTTAACATTCTCTGTTATGTCCCCATTTACAATCACTTTTGCAGTCTGTTTCATGTATTTTAATTGTAATATCATAAATTGCCAATTTACATTATCAAATGCTTTCTGCATGTCTAAAAAATTCAACACCATTTGTTTTTCAGGATGTGCTTCATAGTATTCCAATGTATTCAAAATTATTCTCATGTTGTTTTTAATTTGTCTCTTAGGCAAAAATCCATTTTGGTCTGGGTATATAAATTCATTCAAAAATCTCTTTAATCTTTCTGCTATTATTGACACATAAATTTTATAATCCACATTTAGAAGTCAAATTGGTCTGTAATTTTTAATCTGCACTAAATCTGCATCTTCTTTTGGTATAAGAGTAATATTTGCTTCCATCCAAGATTTTGGTATCTTAGCTTCTAGCAAGACTTCATTATAGACTTCCAGTATTGATGGTCCTAGTATGTCTTGTAGTTGTTTGTAAACTTCCGCCAGTAGGCTATCTGGTCCTGGTTTGTTGTTCTTCTGTCTCTTAATCGTCTCTGTTAGTTCAAACATTGTATATTTTCATTTAACATAGTTCTTACTACTTCAGGTACTTTAGGCAGCCTGGCTTTTTCCAAGTATTATTTTATTTTGTCCTCTGATAATTCCTCTTGATCATACAGATTTTCAAAATAGTTCTGGATTATCTTCTTTTTATTATCATTTTGGTGCTGAAGTATACCCTTCTCATCTACCAGACTTTGAATCTGTTTCTTTTCTTTCTCTTTTTTAATTTATATGCCATCCGCCTCCCTGGTTTGTTAGCGTTTTCAAAGAAATTTTGTTTTACATTTTTAATTTTTTGTGCCAATTTTTCTTTTCCAATTAAACTTAATTTATGTTTTATTATTTTCTTTTTTTAAAAAATAGTTTTTATTGAATATAAATATTAAAAAAGACATACGTAACATATACACAACAAACATTTATACAACATATACACAAAAAGAGTGTAATTTCTTCTTAAGCATTTTTTCAGAGTGACGTTCTACAATTCTACTTATAATATATTCCTTCACCTCTCTTTAATAATATTTTTTATTACATATATATGTATCAATCGGTAATATATCCCCTATATTTTTTGTATATTTCTAATTTTTTAACCAATTATACCAATTATTCCATATTTTATAATAGTCTGATTCTTCTTTTTCTTGTAATTCTTTGGTTAACCTATCCATTTCAGCGCATTCTAAAATTTTCCCTATTACTTCTGTTTCACTTGGTATTTTTTCTTGTTTCCAATTTCTTGCGTAGATTATTCTTGCAGCAGTTAATATGTGGATTGTAAGATATTTGATATCCTTAGGGTATGATTTGTTAAATATTCCTAATAAAAATGTTTCTGGTTCTTTTTCAATCTGTGTTTTTGTTATTTGTTCCAACCATTTTTTGATGTTAGACCAAAATTTCTTTGCTGCCGGGCACGTCCACCATAAATGATAGAAAGTCCCTTGTGCCTTTTTGCACTTCCAACAAATTGGGCTATTTTTAGGTTGTATTTTTGCCAATCTGGTTGGAGACATATGCCACCGATAAAACATTTTCAGTTGGTTTTCCTTGTACGCCGTTGCTTTCGTTAACTTTAGGTTTACCTGCCAGAACTTTTCCCATTTTTCCAAAGGTATTGTGTGTTTGATATTTTGAGGCCACTTGATCATCGTTTCTTTGACTGTCTCTTCTTCCAATTTATAGCGTAGAAGAAATTTATAAATTCTACTAATTAATTTATTTTCTGAATCTAATATAATTTTATCTATTTCTTGTTTTTGATTATAAATTTCATATGTTTTTATATGTTCTCTATATTTGGATTGTATTTGAGTGTAAGTCCACCAGTCTATTCCTCTGTGTAAATCTATCCCCAATTGTTGTTTTGTCTTTAGTTTGCCTTGATAGTCAATTATATCTTTATATCTAATTATTTTTGTCTTATCTGTTAAGTTTGGGTGCCTAATTGATTCAGCCGGTGCTAGCCAATTTGGTATCTTCATATAATGTTGTTTTTTAATTTTAAGCCAAATTTGTAATAGTGAGTTCCTTATTGTATGTGTTTTAAAATATGAATGTGATTTGTATTTCTCATCCCACATAAAGGAGTGCCAGCCAGTTTGAAGTTCGTGTCCCTCAATTGTTAAAATTCTAGAGTCCTTTAATTCTATCCAATCTTTGACCCACGATAGTACTGCTGCTTGGTAGTATATCTCCCAGTCAGGGAGTGCAGCACCTCCTCTATCTTTTGTATCCTGAAGCAGTTTAAATTTTATTCGTGGCCTTTTCCCTTGCCATATAAATTTAGATGTTATTTTATTCAGCTTTTCAAAAAACGGTTTATCTATTTTAATTGGGGTGACCTGAAACAAATATAAAAATTTAGGTAATATAGTCATTTTGATGGCCGAAATTCTTCCTAGGAATGAAATGTGTAAATTTTCCCATTTTTCTAAGTCTTTCTTTGTTTGTTCTAGTAATTTATCATAATTGTTTTCTTTAATTGCTGATGTTCTTGTAGATAAGCAGATTCCTAGATATTTTATTTTTTTTGTTGTTTGAATTTGTATATTATCTGTCAAATCTTTTGTTTGGATTTCCGTAAGGTTTTTAACAATTAGCTTTGATTTACTTTTATTGATTTTTAGTCCAGCCACTTCTCCAAATTTTTCTATTTTTTGGAACAAATTAGGAATAGATTCCATAGGATTTTCTGTCAAAAACACTTAAGTCATCAGCAAAGGCTTGAACTTTGTATTCTTCTCTATTAATCCTTAAACCTTCAATTCCTTGGTCTTCTCTAATTTTTTTCAACAGGATTTCCAATGATAGAATATATAGTAAGGGGGAAAGTGGACAGCCTTGTCTGACTCCTTTTGTTATATTAAATTTGTCTGTTATGTCATCATTCATAATTATCCTTGCTGATTGCTTGGTATAGATTTCTGCTATAATTTTCCCAAATTTTTCCCCAATTTGCATATTTGTAGTTGTTCAATCATAAATTTCCAATTTTGGTTATCGAAGGCCTTTTGGGCGTCAAGAAAAACCAATGCTGCCTGCTTCTCCGGGTGTGATTCATAATATTCTAAAGCATTAAGTATTATTCTCATGTTGTTCTTTATTTGGCGTCCCGGCAGAAATCCATTTTGGTCTGGATGTATATATGTATTTAATACTAATTTAATCCTTTCTGCCAAGATTGCTGCAAATATTTTGTAGTTGGCATTCAATAATGAAATAGGTCTATAGTTTTGTATTAACTGGAGATCTGTGTCTTCTTTTGGAATGATTGTTATTATGGCTTCTGTCCATGAATAAGGACTAAAGAAAATAAAAATTAAGTGAATTATTAATTTTGAACTGTTTAATTAATTAATAAGTTTAATATTTGAAAGAAATATATAAGTTGACAATATTTTTATAGCTATAAATTGTATTGTGAAATTGTATGGAGGGGAAAAGAGATATTAAGGAATAACTTAATAATTGATGTTAAGGTTGGAAAGCTTTACACGAATATTAAAAATGTCTACAACATCCACCATAACAAAGACAGGGAAAAAACCTACAACCAATACGTTAGTAATGACTCCTTCCTCCTCACAACAAAAAACAATAGATAGCATGATGGGGAAAGAAAAAGAAAAAGAAAAACTGGAAATGGCATCTAATGTAATATAAGATATGTTTCAAAAGATCCAGGAAACACTGTTTCAAACACAAGAAAAAATAGCTGAAAATCAGGAAGAAATGAGAACGTTCCATGCAGAGATTAGAAATGAATTAGGAGAAGTTAAGGAAGATATCAAGACCATGAAGGATAAAATTGGGGGCATTCAAAATTCTATAGCAGAAAATGAACAGAGAATTAGGAAAACGGAAACAAAAATAGATCACGTGGAATTAAAAGTAGAAGCAATGGAACAAAAAACCCTACAACTAAACAAAGAAATGTCAGATTCCTTGGCCATGCTCGAAATGGAAAAGGCCTCATACTTCTTGCATTTTCAAAATGTTCCAGAAGAAAAAAATGAGGATTTAGAAGGAAAGATGGTGGAGATTATTGCAGGAATGATACAAAAAGAGCCAGAAGAAATAAAAGGACAATTGGAAGAAACTTATCGTGTACAAACAAATTATATAAGAAGACACAGATTGGCGAGAGAAGTCCATGTTAAATTTTTAAAAAAATCAATCCGAGATGAAGCCTATAAGAAATCTAGAGAAGAAACGGTGATCTATAATGAAAAAGAAATTATAATTTTAAAACAGATACCCCGAAGAGTAAGAAATCTACGACAACAATATCAGTTTTTAACACAACTATTGATCAAATATAAGATAATGTATAGATGGCTGCCAATAGAGGGGATCTTAATTACGTGGGAAGACAAAAAATATAAAATAGACACTCTAGAAAAGGCAAGAGAATTTCATAACACACATTTTAGACTAGAAGTAGAACAGGAAATTAAGGAGGAAACAGATAGTAAAAGTCAAGAAGAAGAACCAATAGAAACAAATGAAGAAAAAGAAATAAGACAGAGGCAAGAAAAAGAGAGAGAACAGAGAGAAGGTGCAAAACCTAGGGAACGGATGGAAACAAGAAACACAAAAAAACAGATACAATAGGCAATGGATGAACAGATCAAACTCTTTTCAGTAAACATTAATGGCTTAAATGCCCCAAAGAAAAGGAATCAAATTTTCACAAAATTACGAAAATTAGAAACAGATGTGATATGTCTGCAAGAAGTACACATTCAAAAAGATTATCAAAAAATCCTAGAAAACCCCGAATTAGGAAAACTATATTTATCTCTGGCCCAAAAAAAGAAAAAAGGAGTAGTGATTTACGTAAAAGAAAAGATACAATCTAAACTAGTCTATACCGATGAGCAAGGTAGAGTGGTGATGGTTGAATTAGAAATAGGAAAGAGGAAAATGTTAATTGTAGGGATTTATGCACCTAACCAAAAACTACAGGTTTTTTTTTAAAGACCTACATATAAAATTAGCAGAATTAGAATATGATGATATTTGTGTAATAGGGGATTATAATGCAATAGTAAATGCAAAGAAAGACTACAAAACTGGGGGAAAAAAACAAAAGAAAAAAGAAATACTTCCAAAAGAATTTTTTACTATGGCTGAAGAACTAAACTTGGCAGACGTATGGAGGGAAACACATGAAGAAGAGGCCCAATACACCTTTTACTCCCATCCGCATAACTCCTGGTCGAGACTGGACATGGCATGGATGACCCCAAATATCAAAATAGAAGTAGAAAAAATTGAGATAGGCACAAACCAATGGACAGACCACAATCCACTATTCATAAATTGGAAAGGGGAAAGAAGACGTAAGAGATGGACAATGAACCAAAGATTATGTAAAGAAAAAGAATTTAATTTGATGTTAGAAAAGGAAGTAAAAATATTCTTCCAGATAAATAAAATAGAGGAAACCTCTTTACAAAACACATGGGATACTTTAAAAGCATATATAAGGGGCTTAGTAATAGTATATACGAGGAAAAAGAATAAAGACAAGAAAAAACAATTAGATAATTTAGAGAAAGACCTAAAACAAATAGAACAAAAACTCCAGGAAAAGCCCCAGAACAAAACAATAAGAGAAGAATGGGAAATGATTAAGCATAAATTGAATTTGATAAACCAAATAGAACTAGCCCAAAAAATAAAAATGACGAAACAAAACTATTTCGAATACGCAAATAAAACGGGCAGATGGCTAGCCTATAAACTGAAAAAAGAACAGAAAAAAAGAATGATATACCAATTGAAAGATGATAAAGGAGAAATTCAACATAGTAAAGAGGCCAAAAAAGAAATTAAGAAATTTTATGCGAACCTATATAATCAGGGGAAAATAGAGGAAGACAAAATAAAACAGTACATAGGGAAATCAGGAATGCCAAAAATCACAGAAGAACAAAGAATCACTCTCAATAGGCCAATAACCAAACTAGAACTAGATGAAGTTATGTTTTATTATTTTCATTTGGTTTTTAAGATTTTTTTTTCATGGTTCTTTCTGTAGCTCTGATTCTAGTCTGTTATGCTCTTCTTCCAGTGTCTTTTGATGTTGCTTCGGTTCTATTTCTATTTCTTGTACATTAGTACTTAGCTCTAATGACATCCATGCCATATCTGTTCTTGACCAAGATTGGTGTCTATTTGAGTAATATGTACTGTTTTTTCTTAGGGTTTCTTTCCATACATCTTGAATGCACATTTCTTCCACCATTTTAAAGAAAGTCTTCAGCAAAGTTTTCCTTACCTTTTTGCTTATTTTACTGCTTCTATATTCAAGTTTTACATCTATAATTGCAGTAAAATCTCCTATTACACAGATATTTTCATAGTCCAGTTCTACAGTTTTCTCATGCAGTTTCTATTAAAAATTTTCTTGTTTATAGTCAAGAACACCTGTTTGTAATTCTTTGTTACTTCCACCATCAATATTCTCCTGTCGTTATCTGCATAAATTTGTTTAGCATTTATTGTTTCTTTAATATATAAGACTACCACCCCTTTTTGTTGTTGTTGTTGTTGTTGTGCTAATGAAGAATATAATTTCCCAGTTTTGGGGTATTCTAAAAATTCGCTATATTGCCTTTTGATATGTACTTCTTGCAGACAAATTATATTTAATTTCATTTTTTGCAATTTTGTAAGGATTCTTCTCCTTTTCATGGGAGAATTTAGTCCATTTATATTAATCAACAATAAATTTGTTTTTTCTTCCATTGTTTCACTTATAAATAGGTTTTGCTATTCTAGTTGCTCTTGTTTCTCTCTGCTCTTTAGCTCTTGCTCCTTCTCGTTCTGCTCGCTTTTTTTGTTCAGTTTCACTTTCTTCTTGTTGTTTACTTGTGGTTTCTCTTGCCATTAATTCCTCTTGTCCTCTATCTTCTATTTCCTCTCTTCTCTCTTGTTCCTCGTATGGGTTGAAATTTTAGTCATAGAATTCATATGCTTTATCTAGAGAATCCAGTCTGTGTCTTTTGTCATTCCACATAACCAAAATTTCTTATTTATAACTCTTCCTTAATATATTTTCTACTTATTTTTGGTCTCCTTCATTTCCAAACTCCATTTTTATTCTTCAATCATTGATAAAATACTTCCTATATCATATAATATTCAGTTTGCTTTTTCTCTTTAATTGCTAATGTTAATCTATTCATTTCTGCATATTCTAATATTTTCCTTATCACCTTCTCTTCAATAGGAATCTCTTAACTTTTCCAATGTTGTGCAAATGCAATTCTAGTTGCAGTTAACACATGAATAATTAAATATATATTCTCTTTATTATAGGTTTCTGGTAAAAGTCCTAACAGAAATATTTCTGGTTTCAACTCAATATGTTGTATCATCTCTTCCAACCATGTCTTAATTTTTTCCCAGTACTTCTTTGCTTCTTCACATGTTCACCACATATGATAATAAGATCCAGGTAACTGGTGACACTTCCAACATTTAGCTGATTTATCTTTAAACATCTTTGCCAGCCTCGCCAGTGGTAATTGCCATCTATAAAACATCTTATACAAATTCTCTTTATATGTGGTTGACATCTTTAATTTATAATTCCTATCCCACATAGCCAAAGTTTTTTGCCCATGCTATCATTGTCTCTTTTACTTGTTCCTCCTCCAGTTTCATACCCAATAGATAATTATACAATTTCTTTATTGCCCTCTCTTCTGTTCCTATTAGGATTTTGTCTAACTCTGTTAATTCTTTATAAACGCCCTGTAATTTAACATCTTTCTCATATCTAGACTGTATCTGTACATATGAATACCACATTATATTGATCCCTTGCTCGCTCATTTCTTCTTTTGTTTTAAGACCCCCATCTTCGTTTAAAATATCTTTATATCTTACATTTTTTCCCATATTAATAATATGTGGGTGAATCACTGCTTCCATTGTTGAAAGCCAAACTGGTATTCTCAGATAGTATTGTTCTTTAATTTTCTCCCACACTAATAACACATTCCTTATATAGTGTCTTTGAAAATATCCATGTACCGTATTTTCCGGCATATAAAACGACTGGGCGTATAAGACGACCCCCGACTTTTCCTGTTAAAATATAGGGTTTGGGCTATGTTCGCCGTATAAGACTACCCCTCTTCCAACGCACACCAAATAAAAATTAAAAAACATCAGATTTGATTTCAATATGGTAATTTTAATTCAAATGCTTATGATGTGCAGGTACTTAGCAGGAAAACTGTGACTTATAAACATAAGGCTATTTGTCATCAAATATGTAAACATAAAACAGTGCAATCGGATTAAACTTTTCCTAATTCATTCTAAAGCTGAAAGGAAGGGTAAGACAATAAACCCATGGGAGCTGCCATGCTGTTTGTTTTCTAAGCTGTCAACCAAACTGGAACTGATGATGACAGGAAGAAGATAACAAACAATAGAGAGAGAGCAAGTGCCGAGCAAGTCCCTGACGAGTCAGCAACGCCCATCATAACTGCAAGCTATTTTTACAGGTTTTGCTGGTGTGATAGTTTTCCTTTAAAAGCCTTCAAAATCCTCCTGTTCATCATCTGATATCATAAGTACATCAATGACATCTTGTGATACATTTGTAAGGCAGTCATCGTATGGATCTAATTCTGTGCATGCTAGTACCACTGTAAAACTGGACTTCTCATGTCCTGTTGTTTTAATTAAAATTGTTTTTTCACCTTTTGGATGGACAGTTTTATTTCCAACCATATCAAAATTCATTGGCGTTTCATCCATATTTCCGATACTACTTAACGCATATCCATGTTTATTGCGCTGTTGTATTACGTATCGATGGAAACTATTTACTTTGGCATCAAGATCTACAGGTAATTTTTGTGCAATTTTTGTCTTTTGCCTCAGTACCATATTATGCCTTTCCAAGAATCTAGTATACCAGGATACAGTGGCCTTAAATCTGTTGCTGTGATCTGGGTTAGATTTGGCCCACTGAAGGGCAAACAAACATATTTTATTTCGTGTCACTACATAACCATTTTGGCAATGCTCATTCACCATGTCTGCTACATGTTTTTCGAGTTGTGGCCAATGTGGGGTGCCTCTTCTTAATGCACACTTACCCCTTGGCATACTCTTTAATGCTTTTTCATTTGCTTTCCAGTCCCGAACCATCTTTTCTGTTACTCCATCTTGTCTTGCAGCAGCACAGTTATTATGTTCCATGGCAAAGTTTACAACTTTAAGTTTGAAACTGGCTTCATATTTCCTTCTTGCTGGTGGAGCCATGATGGGGTCTTGACTGTTAGCCATTTGTACACTGTACTGTATGTACTGGTGCTGTACTGTATGAACCGGTACAGATACCTACGAGCAGGGGTGAAATCTATTTTTTTTTTTTTGCTACTGGTTCTGTGGATGGAGCTTAATTAGTGGGCGGGGCTTGGTGGTAAGGTGACTGAGTAGGCGTGGCTTGTTGGTCAGGTCACTTCTTTGCCCTTTTTTAACCTACAAAACACAACACAACACAACTGGCTCACCCACAATGTAAAAGCAGCTGTACTAGACCCAAAATGGCCCCTGCAACAAAGCAGGAACCTCACACAGCCACAAAAAGCCCCAAAAAACAACTTTCACACTTTACGCACACACAACACAACACAACTGGCTCACCCACAATGTAAAAGCAGCTGTGCTAGACCCAAAATGGCCCCTGCAGCAAGCAGGAACCTCACACAGCCACAAAAAACCCAAAAACCCAACTTTCACACTTTACACACACAAAATTCCAAATACAGCTTTGTAAGATTTTGTGTTTGTGTAGTTAGAGTGAAACACTACAGAAACACACTAAATCTCAGAAAGCTGCACAAATATTATTTTATTTTTATTTATTTTTATTTTTATATGAAAGCTAATTTTAAAACTTCCTAAACTTAAAATGGCTAGGTCTAAAAAAAGAATAACTAAAAAAAAACCCCAATTAACTATTTTTTTAAAAGCTCCCAAAGGGGGAAAAAACTTACCCAATAGAACAGGGATCTCCAACCTTGGCAACTTTAAGACTTGTAGACTTCAACTCCCGTAATTCCTCAGCCAGCAAAGCAAAGCTGGCTGAGGAATTCTGGGAGTTGAAGTCCACAACTCCTGCCTGCTTGATTGCAGGCAGGGAGATTCAGTTGCTTGCTGATGCAATGGATTGCAGGCAAGTGAAGCAAGGCAAGCGTTGCGACTAGCAGCTAAGGTAAGCAAGCTGGGGGGGGCGGATTTTTGCTACTGATTAGCAGGCAACTCAGCTGGGATCGTCAGAGCTTAGCTCGTCAGAGCCAGTTAAGGCTCGTCAGAGCCTTTCGGGCTGGTGTGCCTGGTTACAGGAGAACGACACCCGGCGTATAAGACGGATCGTCTTTTGAAAAGATTTTCATGTGTTAAAAAGACGTTTTATACGCCGGAAAATACGATATCTTATTTTTCCCATACCATAAAAATTCATGTCCAGTTGTAAATCATGTCCTTCCAAGGTTAATAGTCTTATATTCCACGACACAATCCACTCTTTCATCCATGATAAAGTTGCTGCCTGATAGTACAGTTCCCAGTTTGGTAGTCCAAAACCTCTTCTATTTCTTATATCTTGCATCATTTTCAAACCAATTCTTGCTTTTTTCCCTTGCCAAATATACTTATGTATTATTTTGTTAAGTTCCTCAAAATATTTCTTTTCCAATTTTATCAGAATTGTCTGAAATAGATACAATAATCTTGGTAGTATATTCATTTTAATTGTTGCTACTCTACCTACCAAAGATAATTGCAGATTCTTCCACTTTTCCAGATCTACTTGGATTTGCTTCAACAATTTATGGTAGTTATCTTCCTTAATTGTTACACATCTTGCTGTCAGCTGTATCTCTAAGTATTTAATTTTCTTTACTATCTGAATATCTACACTTTTTACTAATTCATTTTTTTGTTTTTTTGTTTTTTTTTTGTTTTTCTGTGAGATTTTTAACTAGAATCTTAGTTTTCTCTTTATTTATTTTCAGCCATGTTACTTCTCCATATTCTTCTTTTTTTATTAATTTGGGCCCTGTTTTTAATGGATGTTCTAAAATAAAGGCTAAATCATCTGCAAACACCTGTAGTTTATATTGTTCCTTTTTAATCTCCTTGCCTTTTATCTCTGTATCTTGTCTAATATTTCTATTTAATACTTCCAACTTCAATATAAACAGTAATGGAGACAATGGACATCTTGTGCCTTTCATAATCCTTACTTTCTCCGTCATATCTCCATTTACTATCATTTTTGCGGTTTGTTTGTGATATATCGCCTTATTCATTTTAACAAATCTCTCCCCAAAGTCCATCTTTTCCAACTGTGCTAGCATAACTTGCCAATTCATGTTGTCAAATGCTTTTTGTGCATGACGATAAACGCCATTTGCTTCTCTGGATGTGTTTCATAATACTCCAAGGTGTTCAGAATTATTCTCATATTATCTTTAATTTGTCTCTTAGGTAAAAAACCATTTTGATCTGGATGTATGAATTGGTTTAAAAACGGTTTCAGTCTTTCTGCAATTATTGACGCAAATATTTTATAATTCGTATTTAACAAGGATATTGATCTGTAGTTTTTTATTTGTTGTAAGTCTGCTTCTTCTTTCAGTATAAGGGTAATATATGCTTCCATCCATGAATTCGGTACCTTTGCCTCTAACAAAAGAATAAATACTTAAATACTTCCAACATTGGTTTGCTTAAACTGTCAGGTGTGCCTCCATTCAAAACTCAAGAAAGAAAAACCCCAACTCCATGTTTGTAGAGAAAGGTACTTTTACTGAGCATGAACTGAATGCAACAAAAAGAAAGCAAGATCTGAGGCAATAGGCGCGAAAATTACATATTGAAAGTATTCCCAAATCCCTCCCCCCAAGGACCCTGACTGAATGTCCAAAGCCCAGCTCCCCAAGGTGTCATGTGAGGTGCATCTTCAGATGGTCCCATCCATCTGGTATGCCAGAATAGTTGACTTTGACTGGCTATCAACAAGTCCATTCAGCTGCGCTGAAGATGATGAGAATATTCCTCCCTTTCCCTCCTTTTCGGTCACATCATGAGACATCACCAACTCACTTCTCCCTCCCAAATACCTATACATCCCCCCCCCTTATTATGGCAGCCGATAGCAAGCAAGCATCATAGAGGCTGACATTTGGCCCTCCTTCAGAAGAGACTTTAGATCTAGGAAACAAAACAAAATAAAATGGACAGGGTAGATACCTCCCAAATGTATCAAAATACAGATAATACATATAGAAGAATACAATTAAGGCTTATCGGGGTATTCAGAGTGGAATAACTGTAAAAGTTTTGGAGCTCTGACATCTCTCTCATTCACCCATTCAGATTGAGAGAAAGGGAAATGTTTCCAAGCCACCAAATATTGTACCTTCCCCCTATGTTTTCTAGAATCAAGGATCTCTTTGACATCGAAATGTTGCTCTCCTTCAATGAGGAGGGGAACTGGAGTGGGTGTTTGGTCCGGGCAAATCGAGGATGTATGTTCAGGTTTCAGTAAACTAACATGAAACACTGGATGGATCCTTCGGAGGATTTTGGGTAGTTCTAACTGTACCATGACAGGGTTTACAACTCGTACAATAGGGAAAGGGCCTACATATTTAGGGCCACGTTTTTTCTACTTTTGGGTACTTTGTAGGTACTTAGTGTAGAGGAAAACCCTATCCCCCACTTGATATTCCATTGGCATAGCTCTTTTCTTATCAGCCTGTTTTTTATGGGCTCGGTGAGCCTTGTCTAACGCCTTATGACTTACGGACCAGGTAAACTGAAGCTGCTCAATCCTATCCTCCAAGGAAGGGATTTGAGGTTTTTCCTGCGGTAGTTCTGGGATGGGCACAAAGTCCTGACCAGATACGACCTTGAATGGGGTAAAACCGGTACTACTATGTATGGAGTTATTATAGGCGATCTCTGCAAACGGCAGTAAGTCTGACCAGTTATCTTGCTGGTAATTCACATAACATATGAGATATTGTTCTAGCACTGAGTTAGCCCTTTCACAAGCCCCATTTGTCTGAGGATGGTGGGAGGACCTTAGCCCTTGGGTGGAGCCTAACAACCTCAGGAACTCTCTCCAGAAGTGGAGGTGAATTGAACCCCTCTGTCCATTATTCATTCAAGAACACCAAGTAACCTATACACATGTTGAATGAACAGTTTAGCCAACATCTTTGATGAGGGAATCTTGGGACATGGTACAAAGTGCACCTGTTTGGAGAACAAATCTGTAATCACCCAAATGACTGTATTTCCACCACTTTCGGGTAGTTCAACAATAAAGTCCATGGGTATCTCCTTCCAAGGAGTTCCAGACAAATTTGTTACTACCAATTCTGTGAGTGTGGCTTGGTGGGGGGTAATGTGACTGGGTGGACATGGCCAACTTTTTTTTTTAACCATTTTTTCTACAACTTCTTCAGCTGAAGAGGTTGTAAAAAATGCTTTTAAAAGGCTCTGACGATCAGGCAACTCAGCTGGAATCGTCAGAGCTTTTTAAAAGCATTTTTCCTACAGAGGTTGTAAAAAAAAATGCTTTTAAAAGCCTCTGATGATCCCAGCTGAGCCGCATGATCATCAGAGGCTTTTTTTTTTTTTTTTACTTTTAAAAGCATTTTTTTGGCCGAAGAGGTTGTAGAAAAAATGCTTTTAAAAATAAATAAAAAAAGCCTCTAATGATTGCATGGCTCAGCTGGGCATGGGGGGGCAGGGATTTTTGCTACTGGTTCTCCGAACCACCCCATCACTACCGGATCAGGTGATCCGGTCCAAACCGGGAGAATTTCACCCCTGGCTCCAGGACTGGCAACGTTCTGGAGTAACACGGGCGGCTTCCCAGGTGGCCTCTTTGCAGAAGCACATACAGGACAGCTAGCAACATATGCCTCTATGTCCTTCTTTAAGGAGGGCCACCAGAGCTGTTGTTTAACTAAGTGTAATGTCTTCAGAAACCCAAAATGCCTAGCGGCTTTTGTATTGTGGGATTGTTGTAACACTGCTCCTCTCAGGCTGGCGGGGATGTACAACTTGGCCCCCATCAATGCGAGACCATCACGAACAGTGCACTCGTTGGAGTGGGATATGAACCATTCATCAGTTTTTAGAGCTTCCTCTAACTCTCGCTTAAGTCAGCTAGGTTCACATCCCCTTTCACCTCGGCTCTAGTGACAACAGGAGCAGCCAGCTGCTTCGAGGGAATAACCAGGCGGATTACTTCCGGCCATGTGCTATTGTATTGAGGCAATCTCGAGAGAGCATCTGCCCTAAAGTTCTTTCCCCCAGGGAGGTAGCGCAGAGAGAAATTAAAGCGATTAAAGTGTTGTGCCCAACGGACTTGATTGGTTGACAACTTCCAGGGCATTTTTAGGACCTCTAGGTTCTTATGGTGTGTCCGCACCTCAGAAGGGTGTTTCGCCCCTTCAAGGAAATGCCTCCAGGTTAACAGGGCCCAGCGGACAGCAAAATCCTCCTCCTCCCAGATTGCCAATCTCCTTTCGATTTCAGTTAATTCCCGGGAGGTGTAGGCGCAGGGTTGTAAAGTTCCATCAGCAATTGCTTGAAATAGCACCGCCCCCACAGCCACATCACTGGCGTCGGCCTGGACTATGAAAGGGGCCTCCATATCGGAGTGCTTAAGGACAGGTTCGGCTGCAAATAATAGTTTCAGTTTCTCAAAAGCCGCCTGGCACTCCATGGTCCACTCGAGTGGCCGGCTAAGCTTTGGCTTAGCCTCTCCCTTTGTTTTTAGGAGGTTGGTAATTGGTAATGCAATTTTTGCAAACAAGGGAATGAATTGTTGATAAAAGTTTGCAAAACCTAAGAAGCTTTGCAGCTGTTTGCAGGTGCATGGAGGCGCCCACTCCAGGACCGCCCGGACTTTCTCCAGATCCATTTCTATCCCCTCATTTGATATGCGGTAACCCAAATAGTCAATCTTACTCTGATGAAACTCCCACTTTGACAATTTAGCATACAGCTCAGCAGCCCTGAGTTTTTTCAGGACTGACCGCACTATTTTCATGTGTTCATCCATGGTCTCAATGTAAATAAGAACATCATCTAGGTAAACCAGGACCCCCTTGTAAAGATGTTCACGTAGAACCTCATTAATCAATTGCATGAACACCACCCGTACCCGCTGTAGTCCAAAGGGGAGCACCCTAAACTGGGCAATTGAAGGCAGTTCTCCATTCGTGCCCTTCCTTAATTCAAACTCTGTAGTAAGCCTCTCTCAAGTCCAGCTTAGTGAAAATCTTCCCCTTGGCCAGGTAAGCTAACATGTCCTTCATAAGGGGCAGTGGGTAAACATTTTCTACACAAATGGCATTCAGATTTTTATAGTTGACACATAAGTGAAGAGAGCCATCTTTTCTTCTGGAATAGTACCGGGGCAGCCACTCGTGGCCTAGCTAGTTGGATGAAGCCCCGTTTCAGGTTTTTATCAATAAAATTTCACAGCTCCTCCAGCTCACGAGGGGTTATGGAGTAGATCTTTGGTTTAGGGAGCTTCACCCCTGGGAGGATTTCTATGCCGCAGTCCATGGGCCGATGGGGTGGAAGCACATCTGACGCCTTCTCGCTGAATGCCTCCCTGAGGTCACAATATTCCTTAGGGATTTTCTCCTCCCCATTAATGTGCTTGCTCACTGCCGCTGCCAGCTCCTTCACGGCTTCAGCCATGCAGAAGGGGTTTCCCCCTTCCTTCCTCTGCTGGTTGGAGTGGATGCTCAACAAATCCTTCCTCCAATTCATATGAGGGTTCCATTTTCGGAGCCAGGGCAGGCCGAGCAAGAACGGTTGTTCCATTCCAGGATCTATGATAAAGCTCAAAGTCTCTCGGTGGTCCCCCATCCACATCTCAACTGGTTCAGTCACAAAGTGGGCTGCCACCCCCCCCCCAGCTACTGACCCATCCAACTGGCAAAATGCTGTGTGCACTTTCATTGTCCTTAGTCTCAATCCCATCTTTTCTACCACCTCTGGGCTGATTACACACCTAGTACACCCAGAGTCCAAGAGGGCTAGCATCTTCCCCTGGGCTCCAGATGATGGCAGCCTTAACTCCACCAAGATGGTCATCTGATTTACCAGATGGTCATTGTTCGTGTTGGTTTCGCTGTCCCCTGTGGGGGTCGGAGCTCCCAATTCCTTCAGGCCCGGGGGAGCGAACTCAATGATTTCCACGCCCTTCAGGGCTGTTTTGCAACTCTTTGCTAGTGGCTTGTTGGCTCTCTTCCCTCCAGCATGGGTCGGCTTGGAGCCGGGTCTAGAGAAACAATCAGCAGCTCGGTGCCCCTCCTTCCCACATCTGAAGCATGCTGTGGATCTGGGCTTAGAATCTGCCCCCCCCCTCTGGCAACTCTAGGAGCCTCTTTCTGGGAGGAAGGGAAGGCTTTTTCCAGGTACGGCCCCCATGGTAGTAATCGCTGGCCAGGTCAATTTCTACATTGGCTGCCAACACATACCAGCGCTGCAGCTCTCGGGGGGGCCCTCAGGAACAGCAGTCTTTATAGACATCCTCATTGAGGCCATCCTTATAACATTCCATCAGGGCCTCCTGGGACCACTCCTTCATGTGGCACATCAGCTCGTGAAACTCCTGGTGTATTCAGCCACCAATCTCCGCCCCTGATTTATAGTTTTCATCCTGATTCTAGCCTTTTGCTCAGCTAAGGAGTCATCAAAATGTACTCGGAGGGCCATCATAAACTGGTCGTAATTCCTCAGCAGGGGAGAATCCTCATTATGGAGACCCACCATCCACTCAGCTGCTATCCCCTCCATGGCCATGGTGATGGACCTCACCATGGCCCTGGCCCTGGACTTGTTGAGGAAAGGAAAGAGAAAGAAAAAGAAATCACAGAGTTCACAGAGCCAAAGAAAAGAAAAATAGTATTTTTGCTATCTATGTTCCCTTTGAGTTCCAAGAGCAAAGCTATTTAATAATAAGTTTCACTCTACGCTCTCTATCTCAATTTGGGGTTCCAGTCAGACCAACTTGTACTGCCAAGATTATTTCTAATAGTCACTTATCTTTGTTTATACAGTTTTTCAAGGCTGTCTCTACAGCTGCTGCTGCAGCTCCCAATCTCCACTTCCAACTTCTGCCAGTAGATGGCACTCTGGCTCTGCTGCTCTCTCCTCCTAGCTCTTTCGGACTATATTTCCAGTTCAGCCTTTAAGCCAAATAAAATAAAATAACATAAAAAAGAAATAAAGGCAGCTTCTCCAATTATTATGGGGTTCAAAAACTTTATACAGTCCAATGATATATTTGAGATATCCAGTCCAGTTTATAGTATCTAATATTTTTACTCCTCCTTAAAAGTTCCTCCAGCCTCACTTCCAGTTTTAGAGTGGCTCAAAAATGCTCTCCCCGCCACTGCACAGAAGGGTGGGGAAAAAAACCAAATCCACCTTCTTCTTGGAGTCCCACTTCCACCAGCTATTTCCCAGGGAGACTCTTAGTTCTACTCCTGATAAAAATTGTAAGTTGGAATTCTCTCACCCAGATCAATCACACTGAAAGTCGCTCACTTCAGCACTTCTCTTCTATGGTTGCCCCAGCTTTGGTCCAGTACACAATGTCCTTGGTTTCCGTTCTGTCAAGGTTAAGAGCCTTCTCTGAATTGATCAGGGAATTTACAGGCTCCCTGAACTCAGCAGAGCATGCTCTTTTTTTCCTTGACCCCTCCAGGGTGATTCCAGCCCAAACGGACCATCCCAGCAGACGGATTTGGCGCTATCCCCCAGGAGCTTCCAGGAGATGCATCGTCTTCGCTGCAATGCTAGCCATGCCCATGTAACAAAATTTCTTCAGGTATCAGCCATCTGAAATTTATCTGATGTTTAATCAACTGTCCTGTCAGGAATTGGTATTGCTTCTGTAGGTCTCTTACTTTTCTGGGCATCTGTTTTAAAACCATGATTTCTCTCCCTTTATATTTCAACAGTTCATTTCTTACTTTTTAAAGAATTTCTGCTCTTGTTGTTTTTTGGATGAATCTGACATGCACCTCCCTTGCGAGTTTCTTCTTTCTTGCATAACTAGTGTGTATTCTAAACATTTAATCGAACTCAGCCCTCATCTCCTGTTTCTTATCTGTAGAGCCTTTGCCAATAACTCTGCCATCAATTCAGCTGGATCTTCCTCTTTTTCTTTTTCAATATTCTGGAATCTCAGAAAATGTTCGGCCTTCTCAATTTGCAACTGAATTACAGTTCCCTCCAGTTCCTTATTAGCCTGCATTAATCTCTGTTTCATTTCCTCTATTTTTTTTCTCTGTGTCAGGGTTCCGACCAATGCCCTAATTAAATCATGAACCTCAAGCCAAGCTTCAAAAGAAATCCAGTTATTTATTAGGAGCTTCATGTTGTCACGGACCAAGAAGCCAAATCTGACCTTGCTTAATTTGCATCTTGACTCTGACCCTGTTTCCCCTCCCCCAAGGTGTGTCATAAGTCACATTCCCCAATGAAGCAATTTTGTGGGTTATAGAAGTCACTCCCTCTGGTCACTGTGGGTCACCCTGGAGATGACCTTGATGTTCCCCGCTGGAATGTGCTTTGTTTTGACTGAAATGCAAATTCCTCGATGCAGCTGCAAGACTCGATTCCCCATCCCCCTGCCTATGGGAACTCAAGAGCTGGTCAGGAATGCTTCGCAAGTTGACATTCGTCTTCCCTCACTTCCTCTAGGCAACCTGTGCAAAGCAAAAACAGTCTGAGTACAGGTATAGATTTTAGAGGTGCGACACCCCCCTGCAGGCTTTGTTTGGTTGTCTTCATGGAATTTAGCTATGAAGAGGTCAGCTTGGATGTTTCTGCTCTTTACCCAAGATGCCTCTGATAAGGGGTAGCCCTTCCACTTGATTAGGTATTGGAGCTGTCTCCTGTGCCATCTTGAGTTGAGGATGTGTTGCATCTCATAATGGATTTGGCCCCCTATGATCACTGGGTTCGGGGGCTCACGGGGTAGTGGTCTCAGGGTTGACCCAACCACAGGTTTTAAGAGGCTGCTATAATACCGGGTGTATCTTCCCTAGCAGTCGGAGCAATTTTGATTGCACTGTGACCAGGTTGATAATCTTCACTATGGGGAATCGCCCTATGAACTTGGGCCCCAGCTTTTTACTGGGGAGTTTTCACCTCAAGTATTTTGTGGAGAGGTAGACCTTTACCCCCAGCTGGAATGGCTGTTGTGGGGCCCAATATTTGTCGACCTGTTTCATATAGGTCTACGCCACTTTAGCTACTGCTTTTTGACATTTTCCCATGCTGCTTTTAGTGTTGCCGGCCAGTCTGTCAAGCTGACTGAGAGGGGGGGGATCCCTTGGGTATTCTGGCATTGGAACGAAGTTCACTATTTTGAACATAGTTAGTCCCATGCTACTGTGAGCAGCATTATTGTACGTAACCTCAGCAAAAGGCAGGAGGTCCGCCCAATTGGACTGCTGATAGTTCATGTAATACCTCAGTTACTGTTCTAACATAGTGTTCGGACATTCTGCCCCCCCCCCATTGGTAGACGGAAGAAAAGCTGAGCTAAGGCCCTGGGATGACCCATTGGACCGCAGGAACTCCCTCCAGAATTTAGCCATGAACATCCCTCTGTCTGGGATGATTTTTCATGACACTCCATACAGGCAGTAGATGTGCTTCAGGAACAGGTTGGCTAGCTGGTGGACTCAAAGTAGTCCGTTGCAGGGTGTGAAGTGTGCCTGCTTAGAGAATAAGTCAATCACAGTCCAGATCACAATGTTCCCCCCGCTCTTTGGCAACTCCACTATAAAGTCCACTCCCATGGGCTCCTTGGCTCTGCCACTGGTTGCAGCTCTGCCACCAGTTGTGGGGGGTTTTCCTCATCGCTTTTTCATAGTGGTGCAAATGGTGCAACTTTTCACATAACTGTCCATGTCTTTCTTCATGCCGGGCCACCAGAATTGCCTGCACTAAGTGTAAAGTCTTTAGGAACCCAAAGTGGCCCACTGATTTGTCATCATGGCTCTTCTGGAGGATTAAGGACTCTGGGACATAGAGTTTTGTCCCTTTCCATGCTAGGTCCTATTTTTTTGTCAAGATATGTTGATTGTCACGGAACCAGGGGTCTGCTAGCAGTTCGATTTTGAGTTTCATGGTTAGATGTCTTGCAGGTCGGTCTTGCCGGTCACGGCATTGTCGTCTAGTGGTCACTTGGGCTGCTGTTTGGGTAGGGGTGATGATGATGTCTACTACCTCCTCCTGTTCACATTTGTACTGGGGCATGCGGGAGAGGGCATCAGATAGGAAATTCCTCCCACCTGGGATGTGCTTTAGACGAAATTGAATCGGTTGAAGTGTTGAGCCAAGCAGACTTATTTGGGTGATAGTTTCTGTAGGGTCTTAAGGCTTCTCCCCCCTTCCAGCAGGTGTCACCAGGTTAGCAGTGCCCATCTTATCACAAAAAACTTTTTTCCCCATGCGGCCCATTGCCTCTTGTCCGTGAGTTTACAGGAGATGTAGGTACAGGGCTGTATTTTTCCTTATCCATTTCTTTGGAGTAGTACTGCTCCCACTGCCATGTCGCTGGCATCTGCTTGGATGAGGAAGGGTTGTTCGGGGTCGGGATGCTTCAGCACCGGTTCCTTTGCAAAAAGTTCTTTTAGTGTTTCGAATGCCTTTTGGCAGATTAGGTCCCATTGTAGGGGTTGTCCCGGGTGGGGCTTCATCCCTGGGCTCCCTGTCTTTAGGAGGTCTGTCATGGGTTTGGCAATCTTCGCGAAGGAGGGGATGAATTATTATTATTAAATATAATTGCCTGTAAATATGTGCAGATCCTAGCAACTTGAGAGCAGGTCAGGAATGCTTCGCGAGTTGACACTCTGTTCTGATTTCTCTTCAATTGTTTTCATCTTTTCTTCGGTTTTGGCTAACATCTGCTGAAAATTCCTAATTTTTTCATCCATGCTTTCCATTTCTCCCTCTCTCCCATCTCCGTCTTCATCTCTCCCATCTCATTCTTCATTTCGTTGTGGTTCTTGGCTATGGCCTCTTGTAGTGATTGAAACAATGCTTACATGTCTTTCTGGATTGTATTATTCATTTTCTCTTGCTGAATCAAACTTTCTATGCACCTTTGGCTTGAGGGACTTGATGGCGCAGATGATGGTGCCAATGGGATTTCCCCCCCTAGTTTAGATAAATTTGAGTTTGACATTTTAAACTATATCAATATATCAATAACTTTAAAATAAATGCCCAACAATAATTCTAAATTCTCCCAAATCTTCCACCCCCTTTCATCCCCCCCCCCATTTTTTGGGGTTTTTTTTTTAAGTCAACAACCAACTTCAGTATTCTTTAACTTTAAGTTCCGCACAGTCTATGTCTGAATTAATCCAATAGGTTTCTTCAATTATTCCTCTTAATCTACTTATTCTTCTTTTTTAATATATAGTTTTAATTTTTTTTTAATATAAACTTATTCTTAGTTACTTATTCCTCTTATAGCAAATGGTATTTATAATCCACAAGGCCCACAAAAACCCCCAATAGTTATAAGTTGCCCTCTCCAGCCATTCAAAAGACCATCCACTTAGCTTCAAAATAAATCCAAGTTTCACACTGCCCAGTGTATTGGTAATCCACCTAGATTCAAAGAGTTTGAATGAGGCTCGCCCAGAGGAATCCTACTGCTTATATACAAGCTGAGATGTTGCATATAGGAAGAGAATACAAAAAAATTATAAAACTAAAGAAAAAAATTCCACCGCCTTAATTTGGGCAGAACTTGAACTGGTACTAAAAGTCATAACTCAGCAATATTCTGACATTCAGTAGCAGGAGTTCTAAGGGAACGGAGATTTGCATTTGCTATACCAATCTCCGCTGAAGAATGGGAAAACTACTAACAAAGTCTGTTTGTCTCTACCGAATATGTAGAGAAACTGCCTTTAAGCAGTGAACAAGCACTCCTTGAAATCCTTCCCCCTTGGCTGCCGGTCTCTGTAAAAGAAATACAATCTATTATTAAATGTCTAAAGAGAAATAGAGCCCCAGTTGAGAATTTTCTACCAGCAGAAATATTTAAGAACTTCACTGATTGGTGGAGTCCACTATTAGGCTGGTCTTTTCACACATATAAATAATACCTACCAAATTCCAGTTGGTTGGAAGATGGCAATAGTGGTGCCCATATACCTTTAATGGCGAACCTATGGCAGAGGTGGCACACAGCGGCCTCTCTGTGGGCATGGGAGCCGTCGTTTCAGTTCAGCTCTGCCACGCATGCACATCCCACTGGCCAACTGGTCTTTGAGTCTGCTGCGCATGTACAGGGGGGGCGGAGCGCATGAAGGGGGCCGCATGCACATGCATGGGGGCAAGGTGCATGCGGGGGTGGGCACACATGCATGGGGCAGAGCGCATGACCGGGGGCCGCATGTGCATTGCATTTTGGGGGTTCAGGCATGCATTCACATGCACGCTTTGGGCACTCAGTCTGGAAAAGGTTAGCCATCACTGCCATATACAAAAAAGAGAATAAAAAGGATCCTAGTAATTATAGACCTATTAGCCTGATCAATATCATAGTAAAAATATATGTGAGGTTCCTTCTGAACAAAATGGAAATCTGGGCAGAGGAAAATCATATTCTTGTAGAAGAACAAGCAGGCTTTAGACGAAGTCAATCTACCATTGACAACTGCTTTGTTCTGAACTATCTAATTGCCAAATATGCCTACAAGAGGAGACCCCTATATGCAGCCTTTATAGATCTCACAGCCGCATTTGATATGGTAAGTAAAGATGTACTATGGTGTAAACTGACAGGTCTTAAAATTGAACCCAGATTACTAATCCTGATTAAAGCCCTGTATACAGTATGTCACAAAAGTAAGTACACCCCTTCACATTTGTAAATATTTAAGTATATCTTTTCATGTGACAACACTGAAGAAATGACACTTGGCTACAATGTAAAGTAGTGAGTATACAGCTTGTATAACAGTGTAAATATGCTGTCCCCTCAAAATAACGCAACAGACAGCCATTAATGTGGTGGCAACAAAAGTGAGTACACCCCTAAGTGATAATGTCCAAATGGCGCCCAAGTAGCCGTTTTCTCTCCCTGGTGTCATGTGACTTGTCAGTGTTACAAGGTCTCAGGTGTGAAGGGAGAGCAGGTGTGTTAAATTTGGTGATTTTGCTCTCGCTCTCTCATACTGATCACTGGAAGTTCAACATGGTACCTCATGGCAATGAGCTCTCTGAGGATCTGAAAAAACAAATTGTTGCTCTATATAAAGATGGCCTGGGCTATAAGAAGATTGCCAAGACCTGAAACTGAGCTGCAGCACAGTGGCCAAGACCATACACTGGTTTAACAGGACAGGTTCCACTTAGAACAGGCCTCCCCATGGTCAACCAAAGAAGTTGAGTGCCCATGCTCAGCGTCATATCCAGAGGTTGGCTTTGGGAAATAGACATATGAGTGCTGCCAGCATTGCTGCAGAAGTTGAAGGGTGGGGGGTCAGCCTGTCAGTGCTCAAACCATACACCGCATGCTGCATCAAATTGGTCTGCAGGGCTGTTGTCCCAGAAGGAAGCCTCTTCTAAAGATGATGCAGAAGAAAGCCCACAAATGGTTTGCTGCAGACAAGCAGACTTAGGACATGGATTTCTGGAACCATGTCCTATGGTCCAATGAGACCAAGATAAACTTATTTGGTTCAGATGGTGTCAAGCATGTGTGGCGGCAACCAGCTGAGGAGTACAAAGACAAGTGTGTCTTGCCTACAGTCAAGCATGGTGGTGGGAATGTCATGGTCTGGGGCTGCATGACTGCTGCCGGCACTGGGGAGCTACAGTTCATTGAGGGAACCATGAATGCCAATGTGTACTGTGACATACTGAAGCAGAGCATGATCCCCTTTTGGAGACTGGACTGCAAGGCAGTATTCCAATATGATAATGACCCCAAACACACCTCTAAAACGACCACTGCCTTGCTAAAGAAGCTGAGGGTAAAGGTGATGGACTGGCCAAGCAGGTCTCCTAAACCCTATTGAGCATCTGTGGGGCACCCTGAAATGGAAGGTGGAGATGTGCAAGGTCTCTGCCATTCACCAGTGCTGGAAAATAATGGTGGCCACACAAAATATTGACACTTTGGGCCCCATTTGGACATTATCACTTAGGGGTGTACTCACTTTTGTTGCTAGCAGTTTAGACATTGATGGCTGTGTGTTGCATTATTTTGAGGGGACAGCACATTTACATTGTTATACAAGCTTTATACTCACTACTTTACATTGTAGCCAAGTGTCATTTTTTCAGTGTTGTCACATAAAAAGATATACTTAAATATTTACAAAATGTGAGGGGGTGTACTCACTTCTGTGATATACTGTACAAATACTTGTTTGAAAGTGCAGTATGGGGTTAATGGAGCCTGACTGACAGGATTCACACAAGCAGAGGGGTAAGGCAAGGGTGCATTTTAGCCCCATTACTATTTAATTTATACATCAATGACTTGCCAGGATTAATGAAAGACCTTACGATGCACATGGCAGTGATCCTAAATTGTAACAACTTGCTCTATGCTGATAATATGATCCTATTATTGTACTCACAAATAGGATTACGTAGGCTATTAAGGTGATTTAGATAACTCTCTAATTATTAGCAAATCCAAATAAAAAAATTATGGTGTTTGATCAACATAACCAGAGACATATATGGTAACTAGACAGGGAACCAATTGAACAGGTTAGCACCTTCATATATTTAGGCATAACTTTTTCCAAGACCGGATCTTGGGTTTATAACCCCCACAGAGTACGCTTAGAGCAAAAGCTTGTTTGAATCTATTACTTAAATTAAAGAATCACAATTACCCAGGCTCCCTAGTACCACTAATCAAAGTATATAAAGCTACGGTAATCCCCATGGTCCTATACGGAGCTGAGGTTTGGAGTTTACACTCTATTACAGCCTTAGAACAAACACAGTCTCAGCACCTAAGATGTATTTTGGGTGTAGACCCTAAGACATCTCCTGCAGCAGTCAGAGTTGAATTGGGAATCTACACAATTCACACACTGTCTAAACTTAGAGTTTACAACTACTGGCTCAAAATTAATGAAATGAAGGCAGATAGATTCCCTAAGCTATGTCTGCTGGACCAGATAAAATTGCAACCACAAACCCTCTGGATTACTAAATTGACAAATTATATAAAGAGCTGTGGCCTCCCTGCCCACTGTGTAACAGGAGAACAAAAAAAAAAAGAGTTGCCCAAAGAATCATGGATATAGAAGCTCAAAAGTACATAGCCACACTTAGTAAAGCTGGTAGCCTGAAATGGTTGAGCAAATATAAATGCACCTTCCAAATGGACAACTATTTAAAATTACAATTGCCAAAACATCTCAGGAAGGCATTTTTTGTTGCCATTTTGCAAAACAAAATGGCAGCCCAGAGCTGAAACTCCGAGGCTAGGAGGGAGATGTTTCGACATTTTCAAGAGTGTGGGGGTCAATTAACCATCCACAGACCCCCTCCCAGCAAGCTGAGGTATTTTCGGCTCAATAGAGCTGTGGATGGAGCCCAAGGATAAAACCCGAGCCGAGCCCGAAGATCAGCTGTTTGTCAGTAAAAAGACTGAGGGCGGTGGGGAGAATGTCAACATCAAAGCCTGGCTGTCATGACCGGGTCAACCACTGAGTCTAATACAGCTGATGAAATGGTTGGCGAGACGGTGGCAACAGCGACTCCGGATAGGGTGTTGATAATGATGCCTGGGCTAATAGGCGCTGCATGTAGCAACACGGCGGCGATGATGTCTATGGCAAGAGGGGTTACCACAATGGCGAGGGAATGGCGCTAATGGCAGCGACGGCGACGGCAACACCAGGAGGCTGCAAGGAAGCCCTCGTTGTTAATAGAGGAGAGGGCAATGCTACAAAGGCTATAAATGTTAGGATCCTTTCAACCTCTAGGGATCTGTTACACTCCTTTTTCTTGAAACTCTGAGGACTTATTAAACTAATTGAACTAAGTAACCTGAGCAAGGTGATGGATAGGGACTGAGGATTACAAACTGGAGATGATGACTTACTCTCCCCCTCAACTGTCCCTCTCTCCTTTATCAGATCTAGATCTATTACGACCACTCAGCGTTAACTTGCAATCTTAGATCAATCAGCTTTATTTACCACCTATTCCCCCAAGATTACCCTGATTATTTAACCCTAAATACTTTGTCCAGTGGCTCTGCCTTACTTTTTTGATCTAATCCTCGGCCATCGCTGGTATCAGGACTGGAGGAGATACAGACATCGAGAGTCTTGGATTATGGGGAGATAGACCACCTTCTCTTTGTTTGTTTCAAATGGTTTGGTCGCTGTGAGAGGACGACCCTTTGAGACCTCTACCCCTACCTCCTTTGGATGGATTTACTACAACCACAAGACTTCTCATCGTCGTGAGAGGGCGATGATATTCCGATGTATTGACATTTGTAACATACTGGTCTCCCTTTTACATCTATTTCCTCCCTTATTTTAAATTATCTGTCTTAACCATCTCTAACACTCTTAGAAGAAAATGATCCTTCATCTCCTTCAACTCGCTCCTATCTTTGATGTATTCAACTGCAGAGCTCCTTGCACTGCGAGATTCCCCCCTCTTGCATGTCTGGCCCTCTCAGTTATCAAGGGCCGCCCTTGAGGACGGGTTTTGGAATCCTGAGAGGTGGTTTGCAAAAAACCGACGGCTTTGGGGGTTTTTAGATAAATCTTTAAGTTCTATTTTAAGGGGTTCTGGGAGGGATTGTGGGAATGGATCTGGGGGGATCCATAAATCCACTGAAAGGGGTAATGGGTCTGATAATCATGGTGGGGAGGATGGGGACAGAAATCTGACAAGGATGCAGGGGGATGAAGCGATGGGCATTAGTATAGTAAGTGGGAGGGGCAGATACGATGGCTGCAGGGGGCCATATTATGTTTCGGGAGTGCGCACTCGATGTTTATGAGCGATTGCCCACTCCGACCCCCAAAGCACTGCTCGTTTCCCGGGTTGTTCAGAGTCTCAGACCCTGGGTCTATAGCTGATGTTATGTAATGCCAGGTCAGTGGTAAATAAAGCCCCCCTCATTCATGATCTTATTTCAGAGGGGGGTGCTGACCTGGCAGGGATTACGGAGACCTGGTTAGGCCAGGAGGGAGGAGTTCCCCTTGTGGAAATGTGCCCACCAGGTTTCCGTGCATTCCATCAGCCTCAGGGAAGGGGTGGGGGAGTGGCAGCAATCATTAGAGAAAGTCTTTGCCCGAGGAAGGCCACTGTTCCTCAGATAGCCGGATATGAGTCCCTCCTTGTGAAGTGGGGTCGGGGGATTCAGAGAGAGTGGTGGCGCGACAACTACCCCGACACCTGGATGAAGTTGTCTATCTGGATCCGTTCCAGTCGGGCTTCAGGTCACGATACAGCATGGAAACGGCATTGGTCACATTGGTGGATGATCTCTGGAGGGCTCGGGATAGAGGTTGCTCCTCTATCCTGGTCCTATTAGATCTCTCAGCGGCTTTTGATACCATCGACCATGGTATCTTACTGCACTGGCTGGAGGGGTTAGGAATAGGAGACACCGTGCTTCGGTGGTTCTCCTCCTTCCTCTCTGACTGTTCGCAGTTTGTGTTGGCAGGGGGGCAGAGGTCGACCTCGAGGCACCTTATTTGTGGGGTGCCGCAAGGGTCAGTCCTCTCACCCCTTCTGTTCAACATTTATGTAAAACCGCTAGGTGAGATCATCCGTGGTTTTGGGGTGAGTGTTCATCAGTATGCTGATGACACACAGCTATACATCTCCACCCCAGACCACCCCAATGATGCCCTTGCTGTGATGTCCCGTTGCCTGGAGGCCGTGCGGATCTGGATGGGGAGAAACAAGCTCAGACTCAACCCCTCCAAGACCGAGTGGCTGTGCCTTCTAGCGTCCTGGTATAGTCAGCCAGGGGACAATAGGGGATGAGATCTTGCTCCCCACAGAGAGGGCCCGCAACTTGGGTGTCCTCCTGGATTCACGGTTATCTTTAGAAGATCATTTGACGGCCGTGGATCGGGACGCCGTGGATCGGGACGCCTTGCGCACGGTCACTCATGCCCTAGTTACCTCCCGTATGGACTACTGTAATGCTCTCTACATGGGGCTCCCCTTGAAAAGCACCCGGAGGCTCCAACTGGTCCAGAACGTAGCCGCACGGGTGATTATGAGCGCAGCTCGTTACGCCCATGTAACACCTCTCCTACGCGAGCTGCACTGGCTCCCAGTGGTCTTCCGGGTGCGATTCAAGGTGTTAGTTATCACCTTTAAAGCGCTCCATGGCTTAGGACCTGGGTACCTACGAGACCGTCTTTTGCCACCAATAGCCTTCCACCGACCAGTTCGTTCTCACAGGGAGGGACTACTCAGGGTACCGTCAGTCAAATTATGTCGACTGGCGACTCCCAGGGGAAGGGCCTTCTCTGTGGAGGCTCCAACCCTTTGGAATGAACTGCCCCCGGAGATATGGAATATTCCTGATCTCCGTGCTTTCCGCCGTGCCCTCAAGACCCTGATGTTCCAGCAGGCGGGGCTAAACATACAAACATGTGAATGATTTTTTAAATGTTATCTAATTCTGGGTTTTATTTAATTGACCAAACTAAGTAATAATTTTAATTAGCTATTTTATGATGTTTGTGTGTCTATATTTTTCTTGACTGTACACCGCCTTGAGTCCTACGGGAGAAAGGCGGTATAGAAATGAAATTAAATAAATAAATAAATAAATAAATAAATAAATAAATAAATAAATAAATAAATAAATTTATTTACTGAGCAAGAATCAAACAGCTTGATACAATGGTTAGATTTGGGAGATTCCATTTTATCCCATACAATGAATATACATTTGTGGAGCTGAAGAGATAGAAGATCTGACTCACATATTATTCAATTGCTGTTTGTATAAGGGGGCGAGAGATAAATACCTTGATTCATATATATGGGCCTCCAGTGGGAGGCCCATATTAAAACAACATACTTCATGTGTGGCCAGAATTTGAAAACGACATTTAATACAGCACCATTTCAGACTAAAATGGTCCGATTGAGATCGGCATAGGTGGGCCTGATTGGGGTAGGTTTGCAGGTGTGATACAGAAATATAATTGTATGTCATTTTATTCTATTTTACATATTTTTAAAATATTTTATTGAAATTTATTATAATACAATACAAAACAATCAGTCAGACAGTGTTACTTTTCTATACAGATTAGATCAATTCTTCCTTTATATTTCATAGTTCCAAATTCATATATGTATCTTAAAATTTGTATTAACTTTCATCTATTTTTTATTTGATTATCAATCCACCTGTACCAATCATCCCACACAGTATAATATTCTGTATCCTCTTTTTCATTTAGTTCTAACGTTAATTTGTTCATTTCGGCACATTCTAAAACTTTCTGAATAATAAGTTCCTCTGGTGATGTATCCTTTCCTTTCCAATATTGGGCATATGCTATTCTTGCTGCAGTGAGTATATGTATAATTAAATATCTTCTTTTTTTCCCCATATTTGGTCTTTAGTATTCCCAGAAGAAATGTTTCAGGTATCAATTCAATTTTTTCATCACCACATATGAAAGAAGGTACCTTGGTGATATCCACACTTTCAACATTTGGGGCTTACATTTGGATAAATTTTTGCTAATCTCGCGAGTGCTAGGTGCCATCTGTATAACATTTTATATTGGTTTTCTTTGTATGTTGCCGCTTTTGTTAATTTATAGTTTCTATTCCAGATAGTTTTCCATTCATCCAAATTTATATTATGTCCAATATTTTTGGCCCATGCTGTCATTGGCTCTTTTACTACCTCTTCCGCCCTATCAAACTCTAATAAATAATTATATAGTATGGATAATATTTTTTTTCCGGGCCTATCAATAATTTGCCTAATCTGTTTGTTTCCACCTCAATACCAAATTCTTCTATATCTTTTTTGTATCTAGATTGGATCTGCAAATATGGCCACCAGTCAATATGTATTCCCTGCTCACCTAGGGATTGGTTACTTTTGAGGTTTCCTTGGTTGTCTAAAAGCTCTTTATAGCTAATCATTTTATTGATCTCTAATGTATTTGGGTATATCATGGCTTCCATTGTCGATAGCCAGTTTGAGATTTTCATATATTGTTTTCTTCTAATTTCCTCCCATACTTGTATTAGGCTTCTCTTATCTTATGTCTATGGAAATACGTTTTAGTCTTTTTCTTTTTATCCCACAGGAAGGCGTGCCACCCTTTTTGTAGATTGTGTCCTTCCAGAATTAAGATTCTTTTATTTCTTAAGTTAACCCATTCCCTTATCCATACTATCCCCCTTGTCCGTGATTTGATTGACAAGGGGGGGTGCGGACCTGGCTTGCATCATGGAGACCTGGTTGGGCGCAGAGGGAGGGGTTCCTCTCTCTGATCTATGCCCACCGGGTTTCCGAGTACTATACCAGCCGCGATTTCACGGGAAGGGTGGCAGGGTGGCGGTTGTCATCAGGGAAGGTCTTAGACCTAGGGAGGTCACTGTCCCTCAGATTGGCGGATGTGAGTCCCTTCTGTTGAAATGGGGCCCTGGAGTACAGTCGGCTCTGTTGATTATGTACCTGTCTCCCAGCTGCGTGTCTTCAGTCCTGCCCGCACTACTCGAAGTCTTAGCTGAATTGACGGTTGAGCTCCCCAACCTGATGGTTGTGAGAGATTTTAATCTCCCGTCAGCCGGCGAGACATCAGAGTTGGTGCGTGAGTTCATGGCCTCCATGATGGCTATGGACCTGACTCAAGTTGTACAGGGCCCAACTCACAGCAGTGGACACACACTCGACCTGATTTTCATCTCTGGGCAGTGGATAAGTGCTCAGGGTAGGGGTGACCTTTCTGTGCTATCCCTGTCATGGATCGATCATTCTCTCCTTCAGCTAGACTTTCCTTCCGCCAACCCCCACCACTGGTAGGCGGAACCGACTCATTGGATCTGCCTCAGGTGCCTGATGGACCTTAATAGGTTCCTGATGGAGCTTGGGACATTTCCCACTGACCTATCCCACGATTCACCAGAGGCCCTGGTGGATGCCTGGGAACGGGCGGCCACCGGGGTGCTGGATCGAATCACTCCCTTGCAGCCTCTCCTCCGACAAGGATCCCGGGCAGCTCCATGGTTTTCCGTGGAGCTCAGGGAAATGAAGCATCGAAAGAGACGCCTAGAGGGCCGTTGGAGGTCTTCCTGTTCCGAGTCTGACCGAACACAGTCAAGAACCCATATTAGGTCTTATCTTGTGGCGATGGAAGCGGCGAAACGTGACTATTTCGCCGCTCTCATTGCGTCTGCAGAAAATCTCCCAGCAGCCTTGTTTTGTAATATATTTCCCACATTGGGAGTCCAAAGCCTCCCCTGCTTCTGTTATCTTGTAATGATCCCAATTTAATTCTTGCTTTTTTTCCGGCCCAAATAAATTTCCTAATAATTTTATTAATTTCTGTAAAAAAAATATTGTCTAAGATAACGAGTATCATTTGGAATAGATATAATATTTTGGGCAGGATATTCATCTTTATTGATGCTATCCTGCCCAAAAGTGATAATTGCAGTTTCCCCCATTTTTCCATGTCCTGTTTTATTTTTTGAACCAGAGGTATATAGTTGTCTTCTTTTAAAGCTGAGCATCTCGCTGATATCCATATCCCTAAATATTTTTTTTTTTACTGTTTGTAAGTCTAATTCCTTTTTTAATTCATTCTTCTGAGTTTCTGTTAAATTTTTCACCAGCATTTTGGTTTTCAATTTAGTTAATTTAAATCCAGCTATCTCCCCATACTTTCCTATTTCCCCCAATAATCTCGGGCCATTTCTAAGGGTTCCTCTAAAATGAATACTGTAACAATGGTGACAGTGGGCACCCTTGTCTTACATCTTTCTTAATTTGAAATGTATTCGTCATATCCCCATTTATTATTATTTTTGCCCTTTGTATTTTGTAAATTGTTTCTATCATTTTCTCAAAATTAGTTCCAAATTTCATTATTTTAATTTGCTCAATTATAAATTGCCAATTAAGATTGTCGAAAGCTTTTTGCACGTTTAGGAATACAAGGGCCATTTGTTTTTCCAGATGGGCTTCATAATATTCAAGGGTATCTACAACTATTTATCTATCTGGTAGGAAGCCATTCTGATCCGGGTGTATAATGGAATTTAGTATCCTTTTCAGTCTTTCCGCAATTATGTTCATGAAAATTTTATAGTCTGTGTTTAAGAGGGAAATCGGTCTATAATTTTTAATTTGTTTTTGGTCTGTACCTTCTTTTGGAAGTAATGTGATTCTGATACCACGATTCTGGTATTTTTGCTTCCAATAGGGCCTCATTATCTATCTCCAATAGCTTTGGTGTTATAATTTTATCTAATTTTTTGTAGATTTCTCCTGGGAGACCATCCGGGCCTGGTGTTTTGTTATTTCTGAGTTTAGAAATTGCCACTCTTAATTCTTCAATTGTAATTTCTTTGTTTAACATTTCTCTCTCCTCCTCTCCTACTGGCGGGATCTTTTCCTCCTTTAAATATTCTTCAATCTTTTTTATTTTTATTGAAAAAGTTTTACAAATACAAATTTTCCCATTCCCCCCCCCTTTCCCTCCCTAACCCTCCCCTCCTCCCATGACTTCCCCAAGGTGAAATCCAAATCCAAATCATATTATATCATAATTTACCGCCCTTCTATTCCCCCCCCCAATGTGTACTATACATTTCTACATGACATTAAACTATTCTACTCCCTATATACTATACATTTCTGCACAACATTCAACTAAAAGCTATCTGGTACTTCCTAGTTTGATATTTATTCTGCACATAATCTATCCATTTCTTCCATTCCCATGCATAAATCTCTTGAGTCCGGTCTTTTAAGTATGCCGATATCTTCGCCATTTCTGCAAAACTGGCCACCTTCAAAGTCCATTCTTCAATAGTAGGGAAAACATCCCTTTTCCAATATTGACCAATCACTAGCTGCTGTCACCATATACAATATCAATTTTGTTTCACCCATTGAAAAACCCTTAACTATGCCCAATAAAAACAACTGAGGAGAAAATTGGAGTTTTTTCTTCAGAACATTTTGCATAACCCACCAAATTTTTATCCAGAAAGCCTTCACTTTCTTGCAAGTCCACCATATATGATAATATGTAGCATCCAAACAATCACATCTCCAACATTTTGGTTGAACATTAGGATACATGCATGACAATTTCTTAGGATCTAAATGCCACCTATAAAACATTTTATAAAAATTTTCCCTCAAATTCTGTGACTGCGTAAATTTGACATTTTGAACCCATATTTTTTCCCATGTTTCCATCATAACTGGTTCTGCAAAATTTTGTGCCCATTTTATCATACAATCTTTAACCAATTCATTTTCTGAGTCTCTTTCTAACAAAACATTATAAACCCTCTTGATATGCATTGGGCCTCTATCTTTTATCTGTCTAACCAATTCTTCTTCATGCAACATTAAACCAGTTTTTTTATCTTTTCTCCATCTCAGTTGAAGTTGATTATACTGTAACCAAGGTAGATTAATCCCTTCTTACAACAATATGTTTAATGTCTTTAATTGCCATCTGCCCCCATCATTAAAAAGTACTTCTTTGTATTAAAACCCCCCCGAGTGACTTTATATTCCATATGATATGACCAAGATCCAACCACAACGGTATTTTATAATCCCATTTGAACCGGTGCTTCTTCCATATGGCTGTTGAATACTTTATCCACTTTATTTTCATAGAATAAGTATGCATGCCAACCAAATTCAAGATCATAACTCTCTATATTCAATAGTCCAGTCTTTGTCCTTCCAAACCAATCACTTGCTTGTGTCAACGCTGCTGCTTCATAGTACAATCGTAGGTTTGGAAGTTTAAGACCACCCCTTTCACGAACATCTTGCATAATTTTCAGTTTAACTCTTGGCTTTTTCTCATTCCAAACAAACTTATTCACTCCTTTTTGCCATTCCATCAGGTATTTATCACTTTTAAGCACCGGAATCATTTGAAACAAAAATAAAAATCTAGGTAGAACATTCATTTTAACTGCTGCTATTCTTCCAAGTAGAGACAGCTGCAGTTTTTTCCAAGTTTCCATATCCTTTTGTACCTTTTGCCACAACACCTCATAATTATTTTGAAACAGTTTTATATTTGAATCTGCAACTTGAACTCCTAGATATCTCACCTTTGGTACTATTTCAAAGCCTGCCTTCCTTTCAAGTTCCTTCTTTTGATCAACTGTCATATTTTTAACTATCATCTTGGTTTTTTTCTGATTGAGTCTAATTCCTATTCTTCTATAATGTCTTTCATCTGAATTATTGATTCCATAGGCCGTGTTAGGGTAACAACCAGATCATCTGTAAATGCCCTTGTTCTGTAATCCTCTTGCCTTATAACTATTCCCTTCAAAGTGCTCGAGTCCCGTATTGTGTTCAACAAGACTTCTAGAGTTAGAATAAACAACAGCGGGGATAACGGACAACCTTGTCTTGTGCCTTTTTCTATACTAAAATTTGTAGTTAAGCTTCCATTAATGGTAATTTGTGCCGTTTGCTCTTGATAAATTGCTGAAACCACCTGCACAAACTGATCCCCAAAGTCCATCTGTCTTAAAGTCTTTAATAGAAAGTTCCAGTTCACTCAATCAAAGGCCTTCTCCGCATCCAAAAACACCAGCACTGCAGAGATCTGTTTATTCTTCTCAAGATATTCCAATAAATCTATAATTTGCCTCACATTATCCTTCATGTATCTGCCTTCTATAAATCCTGCTTGATCATGATGAATCACCTCTTGAATAACTGGCATTAGTCTGTTGGCTAATACTTTTGCAAAAATTTTATAATCCGTATTCAGGAGAGATATTGGTCTAAAATTTTCCGGTTTTGTAGAACCTGCTTCCTCTTTCGGATCAAAGAAACAAAAGCTGCTTTCCATGAAGGGGGTATTTCCGGTTGGTGCCGCTGTCGTCGCTAGACGGTCTCCTCAAGACCGCCAGCCCCGCCGCCCGTACAACTGAGAGGCGGCTTGAAAAACTCCGAGTTCCTAAGGAAACGCGAGGAGAGCCGGCAAGACCAGGTAGAGCCCCCTGCGAAGTCCCCAGATTGTTTTTTTTTTTTGCTTCTGGGGAGGAAGCAGGGTGAGGCTCCCTATCCAGCGCGCTGAGGCTCCGGACTCCGGGGACAACTCTGCATTCAGCAGAGCCAGACGATGCGACCAACATAACCAGTGAAAGCCAAGAGAATTATCAAAAATAAACAGGATGGAATCTGGACTTGAAACTCAAAACTGCAAGTATTTGTACTAGCCCTGTGATTGAATTTAAGATTGGAAAGTGAAAGTTTGCTAAAATGGCGTCCGGCTTCAGCGGTAGGAAAAGCTGAAAGCGAAAGTGGATTTGCTTGAGTGTTTAATATGATACAAAATATCTAGAAGTAACAGCACTGGCTAGAAGAAAAGGGAAAAGTTCTTTTTAAAGTGATTTTGATCTGTTCCTTCTCCCTTAGAGACTTGATTAAAGCTGGGGAAATTTTTGAAAGGATTCTGTGGTGAAAAGGGAGGGAGGACTTCCTTCTTAGAAAGAATAAGTCTGCGTGGCAGAATGGCTTCAAAGCAGACAAAGCCAGCCAAAGTTGCGGGGGGGGGGTTTCCCCCACTCACAAGTCACAAGAGCAGCCCTTAAGTTTGCAGACTCAGAGCCAAGCACAGGAGACTGGTTTTAAAGATTTGAAGGAATTTATTGCCGTGGCTCTGATGAATCAAAATGAAGTTTTGGACCAGAAATTTGAAAAATCTCAACAGGAAATTAAGGAGGTGGTTCAAGAAAAGTATGACAAGATGAAGCGTGACATACTGACAGTTGTGACTGGCTTGTCAGAAGTAGTTGTCCAGATTGATAAAAAAGTGGAAGAACTTAGTTCAGAAGTAGAATCTAAAATGAAGGAAGCTGATTATAAAATTTTTAATGTTGACAATAAAGCACAAAGGATTGAAAATGAAGTGACAATGATGCAATTTAGATTCATGGAGTTTGCTGTAAGACTGAGAGGAATAAAAGAAAATAACCGAGAAGATTTGAGAAAGGTTTGTGCTGATGCCCTGGCTGTGATGCTAAAGGTTAGCCCTGCGGAGATTTTGTGCAAGATGGACAAGTCTATAGAGTGAACTCTTGGGTGGCAAGGCAAAGGCAACTGCCTAGAGATGTGGTGATCTACTTTACAGATAGAAGAATAACAAATGATATCTTGCAAAAGTCTTTTGTTTCTACTATTTAAGTGGATGGAAGGGAGATTGGGATTTACAAAGAGTTGCCGCCTAAGATGTTAAGAGATAGAAAGGACTTTGGATTTTTGGTGACTGAATTAAAGAAACAACAAATTCCATTCAGATGGGATGCTCCAGTTGGCATAATATTGAGGTATCAAGGTGAGAGATATCGATTGAATACTGTTGAAAAAGCGGAAGATTTTTACTTCAATGTTTTTAAACCTGGCGCAACATCTCCATGTACATCTTCAGTGTTAGGTATAGAGGAGGGTGAGAAAGAGAAGCAATTTGAACAAGAGCTTGAAGAGCAGCGGAAACAGATGGAGGTGGAGGCAATGGAAACTCAAGGAGCAACAGGGGTTTTTTTGGATGAACCCTTGTTAGATCTTCCTTTAGAGGCTTTAGGTGGACCACCCAAAAATACAAGAGAAGTGGCAGTGGATCTCGAGTTGATGTCGTATAAAGCTAAAGACCAGCGTATAACTCGAGCAGCTTATAAACAAATTCTAGAGAAACAACAACAGCAGAGATCTAAGCTATCGCAAGATAAGAAGGGAGTCAATGGTAAAGCACAAAAATCCGAAGCTATTGGAGGAGCTAAGCCGAAAACTACCAGTCTGGAACAGAAACTTCAGCAAATGCTCTTAACGCTTCAGGAGACTACAAATGACAATTAAGTTTTTATCTTGGAATGTAAATGGACTGAATTCACCACAGAAAAGAAGGAAGATATTTTATTATCTGAGACAATTTAATAATGATGTTATTTGCTTACAAGAAACTCATATTAGAACACAAGATCAAAAATATTTGATAAATCCTAGATTAGGAGCACAGTTTATAGCCTCAAATTCGGAGAGTAGTGTAGTGATTTATATAAATAAAAGATTGCCAGCAAAAATTTTAGAAGCAGATGACAGTGGAAGATATATATCAATTGAACTTTCTATAGATAATGGTCCAATTTTGGTGGTTGGAATTTATGCTCCTAATCAGCAACAAGAAAATTTTTATAAAATATTATACTCTAAAATACTACAATGGGATTTCAGATCTATTTTACTTATGGGAGATTGGAATGGAGTAATAGATCCCAAAAAAGATAAAAAGAGTTTGGCAAAGTCATGTGTTAAATTACCACAGATCTTTTTTGATATGAAAGAAGATTTGGAATTGAAAGATATATGGAGAGTGCATAACCCAAAAGAACTGGATTTTACTTTTTTTTCAGATAGACATAGATCCTTCTCTAGGATTGGTTTTATTCTACTCACGGCTGACTTACTTTTAAAAACAAAGAAAACAAAGATATTTCCGAGGACTTTAACTGACCATAGCCCGGTATGGATAGAAATAGAAATGGGAAAGATTGAGAGAAGATCGTGGAGAGTAAATGAAAACTTGTTCAGATATGAAAAGAATGTAAATGAACTTAAAAAACAAATGAAGGAATTTTTTGAAATGAACTTGAATAAAGGTACCCCTATTGAAATTGTTTGGGATGCGAGTAAGACCTATATGCGGGGGGTACTGATTCATATGAATTCTAAACACAAATCAAACAGACAAAGAAAAAGATTAGAATTGGAAGGAGAAATAAAGAAAAAAGAACAGATGCTTATAAAAAATCCAACAGATGAAAAATTACAAGGAATTATAAAACTTTTGAAAGGCCAATTTCAAATGCTCACAGCGGAACAAGCAGCAACTAATTTACAATTTGCGAAACACAATACATTTTGCAACGCTAATAAGCCGGGCAGGTGGTTAGCTTACATACTGAGGAAACAACAGAGTACTCGGACTATTGGCAGTATTGAGTATGGAGGGAAGGAAGTTTTTCAACAAAGACTAATTAAAGAAGCCTTCTTAGATTATTATACCAAATTATATGCCAAAAATGATATACCGAATTAACTTATAAATAAATATCTAGAAGAAAGGAGAGTTATGAAAATTTCTAGTGATCAAAAGGAAAGAACGAGTTTACCAATAACAGCTGAGGAGATTATTGTTGCTATTAAACAACCGAAAACAGCTAAAGCTCCAGGAACGGATGGTTTAACTGCGGTGTATTATAAAACTTTACAAGCAGAAATCATTGAACATCTTCAATCTTTTTTATTAATACATCCTCCTTATTATAGAGCTCTGTGAAATATTCTTGGGCTATTTTCATTTTATCCTCTTCTTTGTTCTGTAGGTTTCCCTTTGTGTCTTTCAATTGTTGAATGATCCGTGTTTCGTGTTCTTTCTTTAATTTATAGGCCAACCATCTGCCCGTCTTGTTTGCATTCTCAAAATAATATTGTTTAGATTGTCTAAGTTTATTTGCCGTTTCCTCCTGGTCTAATATATTCATTTTATGCTTCAGTACTGTCAATTTCTCTTTAACCATTTTGTCTCCTGGGTTTAGTTGGAGGTTCTTTTCCATGTTTCCAATTTCTTCCTGGAGAATGTTATGTGCCTTCCATTTTTCTTTGTTTTTATGTGCATTGTATGTTATTGTTATCCCCCTTAAGTAAGCTTTCATCGTATCCCATAGATTAATTAGGGAGGTATGTTGCTTTTTGTTTTCTTTAAAAAATAATCTCAGTTCTCCCGTTATCTTTTCTATATATTCCTTCTCTCTTAAAACTTGTAGATTTAGTCTCCATCTCCTGGTCTTCTTTCTTTTTGGGACCCTCCATTTTACTTCCAGGGGATTATGATCTGCCCATATGTTAGGATTAATTTCTACTATTTCCATTTCATTTCCAATCCCAATTCTTTGTTTGCCCATAACATATCTATTCTGGACCATGATGTTTGGAGGTTGGAATAGAAAGTGTACTTTCTCTCATTTGGGTGTAAGGTCCTACAGATATCTGTTAAATTTAGTTCTATCATACTGAAAAAAGTTTTAGGTAATCTGTCCCTTTTTTTCCTATTATCTTTGCCACATTTATTTTTCTGTGTCTATTATCCCATTAAAGTCCCCCACTATGCAAATATTTCTGTATTCCATTTTAATTATCCATTCATGTAATTTTTAATAATATTCTCCCTGTTTTTGTTGGGTGCATAAATTACTACTAATAATATTGGTAAATTTCCTCTCTTTATTTCCATCATTAATGTTCTTCCTTTGGGATCTATGTATTTTTGTTCAGCGATAATCCCTCCCTTAATGTATATTGCAACCCCCACTTTTTTTTTCCGCTAGTGCTGTGTATACTTTCCCTAATTTACTATATTCCAGGTATCTTTCATCTTGTTTCTGTATGTGAACCTCCTGAAGGCATATTATATCAATGTTTTGTTTGGCTAGTTTTGTGAACATCTGTCTCCTCTTTTTAATCTCATTCAATCCGTTTACATTAATCGATAATAATTTCCAATCTTCCATTTTTGGGGGGTTTCCTAATAAGAGTTAGTATTTATTTGCCCTTGTGACCTTTTGTGTTCTTGGTTTTTTCCTTTTTGTGTCTGTTCTCTCTTTCTTCTGTGTCTTTCTTCTCCAAAGGTCCTTCTTTAGGGTCTCGTTGGTAAGAGGTATCTTCTTCCTGGATTATCGTCTCTGCTTCTTCCTTGCTACTTTGTTCTTCTTCCATTCCTATCAGTTGGTCTAGGAAGTCTTGCGCTATCATTAGACTGTCTATCTTTATTTTTTCCCTTGCCACGTGATTAGCATTACTTCTGGCAGTGTCCATCTAAATAGGATATTTCTTTTATTTAGTTGCATAGCAAGGAAGCGGTAATCTCTTCATAGCTCCCTTACTCTCCTGTGGACTTGTTTCAACGTTATGACCTCTTTCCCCTTGTACATCATCTTTTCTTCTCTGGTTATATTGTATAGGATATCACAGACTTTTTTTCCTGGTAAATCTAATGTGGATCTCTCTTGGTAACTTGTGTCTTCTGGCATAATTTGTCTGGACTCGGTATACCTCATCCAATTCTGTTATTATTTCTTGCTTGTCCCTCTGTAGGGCCTCTGAAATCATTTCCGCCATCACCTGTACCAGATCTTCCTCTTTCCCTTCCGGTTACGTTCTGAAATCTCAAGTAAAACACCGCCCTGTCCATTTCCAATTGTATGATGGAATCTTCAAGTTCTCTGTTCTGGGCCATCAGTTTGTGGTCTACTGTTCCAGTTTCCTTTCATTTTGTTCCACTTTGGTTTCTACATTTTTTATTTTTTGTTCATTTTTGTGGATTGAATCTTGGATGTCATTCACTTTGCCATCCAAAATCTGGATATCTGTTTTCAGTTCATTATGATTACTGGACAGTTTTTCCTGCATCTTCACCATCGTCTCCTGTATTAATGTTAAGGTGGTTTGCATGGCCTGCATCATGAGATTACAATCGATTTTTTCATCTTCGTTTGTCCTTCTGTTGACCGTTGAGGGGATGCCGTGGTAATTGTTGGGTTTGATGTAGTTTTCTTTCCCATCTTTAACGTCAGTATCCTTCTCTGATCTCCCATAATCCTATCTATATTTTTCCAAACTATCATCCACTGTTATTACTTGTTTGTCTTATTCTTGTTTTTCTTATTTTTACTTATGTTAGTCTATAATGTCCAACTAATGATCTTCCAGTATTTTAATCAATAGAGTGGTATCTATTAACCTATGCCTTATATTTTCTTATCTCTTCTATTCTTCTATTTTATATATTCTAAAATGACATATATTCACTAATTAAGTTAGAGTAGTCTTAAAGGTAATCTTAAATTTCTATGCAATAAAATCTATATTTAAACATATAAAGAATAGATTAAATCAATATCAGAATCTATGTTTCAATTGATATTCAATTAAAATTCTAATAGATTATAGATTTTATATTTAGTAGATTATACTTAATAATTAACAATTAGCTTTTTTTTTTCCCCTTTAATTTATATGCCACCCTTCTCCGGAGACTCAGGGTGGCTTACAATGCGTTAAGCAATAGCCTTCATACTTTTGTATATTTATACAAAGTCAGTTTATTGCCCCCACAATCTGGGTCCTCATTATACCTACCTTTGAAAGGATGGAAGGCTGAGTCAACCTTGAGCCTGGTGGGATTTGAATTTAATTGCAAGCAGCAGATGTTAATAACAGTGCATTAGTCCACTGTGCTACTTCTCAAGTACTCACAAATTAATTAATTAATCACTCAATAAGTAGTATAGGAGAGGGGGAGGGGGGTAAGAGAATATCAAAAGAAAAGAGTAATTTATCTTAATAAGTATATTATTCAGAGGTTATTCCACACTGTTATATTAAAGTTCTTTTCAACATTCATACAATGACCTTTTCATAAGTCTTCAGGTCCTTGTGCTTTTCCAGCTATAGTTCTTAGATTTCTACTGTCTTTTTAAATTATTTTTGATGTTCTTCTGTCACCACTCTGTCCTCTTGGTTTCTGTTCGAATATTAGTTCAAGTATAAGTCCAGCTGTCTTATAATAGTCCTTTCTTTCACAGTTCTAATATTCAATTCTTTTTCTATTTATATTCTACAATGGTGGCTCTTTCTGCTTCTTTTCTTTTCGGTCCCAGTCTTATCTCCTTCTATCTCTCAGCAACGCCAGCACTCCCTCCATTTTGCTATTCACTCACAGATTTCACCAACTTTTCCTCTCCGTGCCTCTGCTGTACCAAAAGCATTGTTTCTCTTCAATGTCGTCTTGTCAGTTGAAATTATTCTGCTGATTCATTCTCCATCTGCCCAATCTCCGCTCGATTTCCTTCCATGAGTCCTTTGTTCTGACAAGACCGATCTCACTACTCCAACTTCTTATGCCTTTACGGTGTTCCGGCAAAACTCCACTTCTAACACCGTCTGCTCCGTTCTTCTTCTCTCCCCGGCTATTTGTCAGCTTATCGCAGCTCGAGTCTGACATTTCAAAATGACAGACGCATTCATGCTGGGTTAACAGAGGCATCTGTTTGAGCGGCAAGCGCTCGCCCCACGCTTTGCTGCTCTCTGGACTCCCTCTCTAGTTCGCAATGCTCTCCAGGCTCTTGCCCCCTAAGGGTCCCCAAAACACGAAGAAATCCGGGGTTGAACAGCGGAAATCGCTCTCCTTCCACTGTCTCGCCACGAATCGCCAACTGGAAGTCCTATTTTACATATTTATGTATTAAATTATTGTATTTTAGCCTATAACAGTTGTATTTTACCCTACTGTTATTTTAAATTGTTTGTATAGGACTTTATTGGTAACATGTGTTCGAACCAATAGGCTAATTAATAAATAATAATAATAAAAATAAAAAATTAGATAGATATGAACCAGTGTGTTCAGTTTTCTGGAATAAAGTTTGCAATGCCTCACAGTTGGGATTGATGTCTTTTTTTAAAAAAACAGTTTTAAATGATATCAGTTCAATATATAAGCCTTAATTTAGAATTATACTAGTTATCAGTGCGTACATCTGGGCTACAGTGGTCAGATGTCCAGATCTGGATTGGTATAGTTTTTTGAAAGAAAAAGTGTGTATCATCTTTACCCTGTAAGAAGGCAAGGATTTCTCCCCAAATACCTGTGAATTAGGGTAAGAAAATATTCTTAAATTTGTGGCAACAAACAAACATGAATAGATCAAAATTATTTCAGATATACTTTTTAAAGTACTATTGTATCAGTTGGGTTCCCCTCTTCGTCATTAAGGCAAATGAAGATTTGAGGTTTTCCAGTCAGAAGCTGGAGAGAAGGAGAGCACCTTCCACTCAGCTCTCCATCCTGACTTTTTAAAAAGTTTTGTTGTTTCTGCTGGAAAAAGATAATGGAATAGGTGTTTTGTGGGAATCAATTAATTTAAAAATGAAGTGTATTATTTTACAGGCAATTTGTATGAGCATGTATATTTGCCTCATCACCCAGCCCCCTTTTTAAAATGGGATAGAATGTGACATAGGAGGTATTTATTTGTATGGGACTTCTATGACTTCTAGAATGTGACATAGGAGGTATTTATTTGTATAGTCCCATCTATCTATGGGACTTCTCCTTGAAATAAATTTATTAGGTTAAAAGAGAGACTGCTAAGATTGGTTTCAAGTGGAACTAGTATGTCTAAATTGATAATATTAGAAAACTAAGTTTTGCATAAAAAATTCACGTGTATTCATTTATTGCCTATTTTTCACTTGGGGGCAGTTGTTTTTAGCATATTTTTTTGAAGTTAGCCTGGTATATTATTCCACAAATGAAAGAGAACAAATATAACCTGAATAGATTTACAAGTAGTCTGTCACTTACAACAGTTCATTTAGTGACAGTTCAAAGTTACAATAGTATTGAAAAAAGTGACTATGAACATTTTTCATATTTACAACCTTTGCAGCATTCCCATTTAATATGATCAAAATCCAGATGCTTATGGCAACTGGTTCATACCAGTTGCACCGCCCCAGGGTCATGTGATTATTTTTGCAACTTTCTGATGAATAAAGTCAGTGGGGAAGCCAGATTCACTTAACAACCAGGTTGCCAATTTATCAACTGCAGTGATTAACTTAACAACTGTAGCAAGAAATGTTGTAAAATTGGGGAAAACTCACTTAACAAATTCTCACTTGACAACATAAATTTTGGGCTCCATTATGGACTACTTGTATTTTAATCATGGTCTCTCTTCTCTCCTAACCTTTAACATTAAAATTCTAGTTTAATGTATTTTATTGCCTCAGATTTTATAAACACTGATTCTTTATATATTTAAAAATATTATTATAACAAAATAATAGCCAAATCTTGGCTGTTCGTTGAACTACTCATGTTTACTACTTAACTGATTTTTTTAAATTCCATAAGGCTCTTTTTCTACTATCTTTATAGTAGTGAATTTTCTTTCTTCTTTAGGGCTGTGATCTCAAATAAATATATTTTCGTTCCACTAAAATCTGTGGAAGATTTTAGTCATAAGTAGCTTTAAGCCCCACTGATTTCCATTGAGATAAAGCATGCCTAACCAGGTTTAGATCCAGTCTATAAATCATATATGCAGATATGCAGCTCTGTGTCCATGCTGCAAAAATAGGGTAGTCTGCCTCTTTTTTTAGCCTGAACTGTCAAATGTCTATAAGATATTATGATAACAGAGGTAATAATAAAATTCTTTTTTTTAGCATCATTGGTACTGGATACTATATTTCATTAATAATTCTGGAATTGTTTGTTTGCTAATGATTAGTATATGCATGTATTCAATATCTAAGTGTTTGTAAACTACTCATATCAATATGAGTATCACATTAATTGCCTTAATGAAGATTTTATAGTTCCTTGTCAGTACAGTTTGTCTAACATATTAAGTTTTCCTGTTTCTTTGCTTGCTATTCCAAAAAAGAGGATACTTCTGATAAGATGGATGGTAAGAGCCTGTTTTGTCTGACAGTTTCTAAAACAACTGATTTTGTGACTTCTGTACACATAACAAATTCAGCTTGAATAACACTCACCTGACTTCTAAATAATATGAGATTTTCTTATTAAAGCATTGATATAAGGACATATATGGGCAAGTGTCTGTGCAGCTCTATTCCAGTGCTGCTTTAGACAAGATTTATTAATATGACTTGTACAGTCTTGTTCATGTTTGCGAAACTAATCTTAGTACTTGAGCTAATAATAGTCAAATGAAGGGCATATCTTGATTTTTCTTACTGTCAGCAAAGTAGTTGGATTTAAATTGCAATATTTAAGCTTGTTTGTTAATGTATAACACATATAATTCATTTTTAACAACCATCTATTATTTTTTTTTAGTTCTGCTTTATAATTTTTAATTCTTTATTAATCATTATTATTTAATGGTTTTAAATAATGATTACTTTATATTCATTGTTTTATTGAACTGTTGTATGCCTCCCAAAATCACTTTCTGTGAGATAGGCACCCATATATATTTCATCCATCAATAAATAAATTTGATCAATAAAATAATCTCTAGTTTATAAATTTTATACTTCTTGTGGCCTGTTACCAAATGTAATTTTCAATATGTTAACTGTTAGGGGAAAAAAGTCTGGTGATGTTTTAAATGTTTATTCTAAAATATGTTTTTGAGGACTACATTTCATTAAATGCAAGGAATGGAATGGAATTATGAGATTTGAGTATGTGCATATGTGTGTGTGGGTGAATTAGTAGTCTATAATGACTTTAATTTTCTCATACATAATCTCAGTATATTGTATATATAATATAAAAGCAAGGCAGAAAGTTTTGCTTAATGAAAATTTTAGATTATAGAGCATGTGAAAAGTTTCAAAATAAAAAAGTTAGAAGAAGGTATAACCAAATATAGTTCTAACTACATTTTAAAATATAATGTGGTTCTATATAAACTGAATAAAGCTGTGGCGTTGTAAAGGGATGCCAGAAAATATGAAAAAATTGCCATTGTGGATTGTATAAAAATGTATAAAAATATTTGCAGTATCATGTAGAACTAATATATTTTGTGTCAGATCTTTTGGAATTCAAACATAACATGAACAGATAGACTGATATGGAAAGGTATGCATAGGTGGGTGAATGACTATGTATCTTAGTTCAGAAAAAATATTTAAAAAATTATATTGGGAGATTTTTTTCCATTCTGCAATGTGACTGTATTTGGTAAGATCTGTGATTAGAACAAATTACAGATTAAAAATATTTATGATAAAATGGGCAGGACCCAGTCTATATAAACAAGATTCTGATATAGCACAAATAAATAATTGTTTAGTAAAAGTAAAGAGCTTACAAAGGTTTCCACTAATTGGCAAAATAAGGGTAATACAATGCATGGCATTAAAGCTTAAAAGAAATGAAGGAATTGTTTGAAGAATCACAGCCCAAGTTTGTAAACTGGTCAAGAAGGTCTAGGAATTTTCTACATGATGGAAAGCTGTCAAATATGCAGTGTGTCACAGAACTGAGTACACCCTGTCACATTTTGTAAATATTTAAGTATATCTTTTTATGTGACAACACTGAAGAAACGACACTTGACTACAATGTAAAGTAATGAATATACAGCGTATATAACAATGTAAATGTGCTGTCCCCTCAAAATAACGCAACACAAAGCCATTAATCTCTAAACTCCTGGCAACAAAAGTGAGTACACCCCTAAGTACTAATGTCCAAATGGGGCCAAAGTGCCAATATTTTGTGTGGCCACCATTATTTTCCAGCACTGCTTTAAACCTCTTGGGCATAGAGTTCACCAGAGCTTCACAAGTTGCCACTGGAGTCCTCTCCACACCTCCATGACGACGTCACAGAGCTGGTGGATGTTAGAGATCTTGTGCATCTACACCTTCCGTTTCAGGATGCCCCACAGATGCTCAATAAGGTTTAGGTCTGGAGATATGCTTGGCCAATCAATCACCTTTACCCTCAGTTTCTCCAAAGGGGGATCATGCTCTGCTTCAGTATGTCACAGTACATGTTGGCATTCATGGTTCCCTCAATGTACTGCCCCAGTGTCGGCAGCACTCATGCAGCCCCAGACAATGACATTCCCACCACCATGGGAGGATGAAGGGGTTGCGCACATGCATGCCCACACCCATAATTCAATGCCCCCCATCCCCATGCATGTATGCACGCCCCCCCCCGGTCTCCCTGCTCCTGGCACGCAAAGGTCCAATAGGCCAGTTTTTCTCTCTCACCTGGCTCCAGAGCCTCTCTAGGAATCTGGGGAGGGCGAAAATAGCCTTCCCCACCCCTCTGGAGGCTCTCCAGAGGCCAGAAACGGCCCGTTTGCCAACTTCCGGTGGGACAATAGGTGCCATAGGTTCGGCATCACAGGGCCTACACCATCTTTATATAGAGCAACAATTTGTTTTTTCAGAGTCTCAGAGAGTTCATTACCCTGTTGAACTTCCAGTGACCAGTATGAGAGAGTGAGAGCGATAACACCAAATACCTGCTCCCCCTTTTCACCTGAGACCTTGTAACACTAACACGTCAGATGCCAGGGAGGGAAAATGGCTACTTGGGCCCCATGTGGACATTATTTCTTAGGGGTGTACTCACTTTTGTTGCCAGCAGTTTAGACAATAATGGCTCTGTGTTGCATACATTTTGGGCTCAATTGTGGTCATAAATTGGGTGTCGAGCCCAGTCCCTGGCTCGACACATGATCCTATAGGGGAAGAGACCTGCAGGACGCCATCACAAACCGCATCTGAAAGACCATAGGGCTCCAAGGTGTACTGGTGATGGTGATGGGGCAGTTCATGAAGCATCGGGCGGGAGAGCGATGGAGTGGACTGGCATCTTCATAGCGATGATTCCCGATGACGGCAGCTGACGTGCAGAGACAACGCGGAAAAGCAGGGAGATCTGTGTACCCTGTCAGCCAGGACAGGTGCTAATGGCGCTAATAGGGGCAAGGCGCGGGTACGGTGTGGTCTGTTTAAAAGGCGCTGGGAAGCAGACACTGTCAACGCCGATTTTGTAAGTTTACTACTCACCGTGCCTGGGACCAGTCTGTAGCAGGAAATAAGCCTACTAGCCCAATCGGACAGCGTTTGTGGTGTTTTTAAGAGCTTACCTGCATAGGCGTGGCTCAGCACGCAGATATTGAGGACTACCTGTATTCTTTTTATTTACTATTAATTTTACATAAAATTTAATAATCCATCTATGTTACATAAAAACATGCAAAATACGAACAACGTATTTTTATAACAAACATAAACAGCAGTATGTCTATGGAGATTCTCAGTCATCCAGATCATGGTTGTCCCAAAGGTACTTTTTTAAGAGGCAACTGGACTTTCTGGGTTTGTTTGTTTGTTTGTTTGTTTGTTTGAAGCTGTCTCGTTTCTCATCAAGAAGCTTCTTCAGATCTGGCTGGATGGTGTGGAATGGAAGGATTCAAACTCCTTGCAGACAACTGGTCATTTGCATTCTTTTAGCAAGATGTTAAGGCCATCTAGAGCAGCGGTGTCAAACTCAAATTCATTGAGGGCCACATCAGGGTTGTGTTTGACCTCGGTGGTGGGCATGATCAGTTCGACATCACTCATGTCAGGGGTACCTGTGGCAGCCCGAGAGTTCTGCCAGCAAAAACGGAGTTAGGGAGGGCCACCTGCAACCCTTTGCCAGCAAAAACAGAGGCACCATGGGCCAGTCCTTTGCTGTTTCCAGGGCAGCCCCGCAGGCCAGATCTAATCACCACGTGGGCCCCTGGGCATTGAGTTTGACAGCCTGACCTACAGGTTTATCTATGTTATCAGGGTAGTGATACCTGAATAGTGCAAACGGGCGTGGAGCCTTCTTGGAACTGTTGAAAAGATTGTGTTGTAGACTGGAGATAGATGATAGTCATATCTCTTCCCCCTCTGTTGAGAGAGGGCTGTTCAGTTTTGACATAGATTACCTATTTGACTGCTTTTTCAAACCAGCGCTCCTCTCTGTCCAAAATGTGAATTTTGCTGTCTTCAAGAGAGTGGCCTTTGTCTTTTAAATGCAGATGGACTGCTAAATCTTGTCCTGATGTGTTTCTTCTCCTATGTTGTGCCATGCATTTATGAAGTGGTTGTTTTGATTACCCAATGTAAAGATCTGCACATAGCTCACTGGATTGTATTGCATGTACCAAATTGCTCAGTTTGTGTCTGGGTGTTTTATTCTTGGGGTGGACAAGCTTAGTGTATGCTTGGGTTTGAAGTGAACATGTATGTTGTGTTGGCTAAAGATCCACCTGAGCTTTTCCAATATTCCTGCAGCTTTTTTCAAAGAAAAAACAGACAGTCCAATTGCTTCTTGAAAAAGCAGCTTTGGATAAATAGTAGTATATCAGTATTGGATCCCTAGAAAGCGAAGGAGGTACTTTAATCTGTCACAGATAAATGCTGAATGTGCAGTCTGCACATTCCAGGTAACTATTCTAATCAAATCAAAGCAGTACATACAGTAGTCCCACAATTACACAGATTATAAAGAGATTATGCCATTTCATCAAAATATAATTATACTGGTATGCAACCAAACAGTAATTCTACCTACTGTTTCTAGTTAAAACTGTTGAAACCTATTAGCAGCCATAAGGGAAGTATATGTCATGGTTTTAACATACGTGTGCATGTACATATTCTATGGCTAGTTAAATTTTTGGAGTCTAAATGGAGAGGAGAATAAAAATGCTTCTAGTCTGCAGTAGACCAGAACGGAACGGAACAGAACAGAACAAAACAATAGAAGAGAAGAGAATAGTTTATTGGCCACATATGATTGGACATACAAGGAATTTGACTTCTGTGCATTTCTCTATCATAGGATGCCTAGCATAAACAAATGTTTGCCAGCCACAGCAGATTATGCCATGGGACTAAGCCCTATGACAGATTAAATTTCTCCATATCTATTCTAACCATCCTACAAGAACTAATAATGTCTTATAGAAAATAGGGAATCATAAATATATTTTCCAGAGTGAAGTTATTATTTTTGTTAAAAGTGCTCAAATAACTTTTTGTAAAACAGATAGTCCAGTCTTTTTGCTGAATGGACAAAACGTCTTCTGTGGCTGCTCGTGGCCAGATGCCATGTGGCTTGTCACACCGGTGCCGCCGCTCATGACAGGAGGCTGCATGGGGTGTTGTACCATTGCACGCGTGAGCGGTACCACTGACACAATGTGCCAAGCGGAGTCCTGCCACAACTCTAGCATAAAGTCATCATAGCAGATGGAAAAATATAGTACAAAATATATTAGGCAAATGGGCTGTCCAATCTCTTTTTAAAAGCCTCCAGTGATGGAGCACCCATAACTTCTGTAGGCAAGTCGTTTCACTGGTTTATGTCACAGAAAAGTTGATTGGATCTAAGGCAGTGGTTTTCAACCTTCCTAATGCCGTGACCCTTTAATACAGTTCCTCATGTTTTGGGGACCCCCAACTAGGGGTGGGTTCTAAATTTTTTTCTATTGGTTCTGTGGGCGTGGCTTATTTTGTGGGCGTGGCTTGGAGGTCATATGACTGGGTAGGCGTGGCTAGCTGGTCTTGTGACCGGGTGGCCATGGCTATGTGTATAGGGACTACTCAGAGGGCTGAAAAAAGTCATTTCTTACAGGTCCTCACATTTTTGAATGGTCCTCACACTTATGACCATCCTCACAAGAATGCCGTGCAGCATTCTTAACAACCATGTCACTCATTTCACAACTGCTTCTCTCCACCATGGCGATAAGATAGGGCAAAAAATGTAAAATGTGAGGACAGTTGTAAATTCGAGGACTGGTCAAAAGTGCGACGACCAGTCAAAAATAACTTTTTCAGCCCTCTGAGTAGTCCATGTGCACAAAAGGACTACCCAGAGGGCTGAAAAAAGTGATTTCTGACAGGTCCTCGCACTTTTGACCGGTCTTCGCACTTATGACTGGTCATCATTTATGCCCATTGTAGCATTCTTAACAACCGTGTCACTCATTTCACAACTGCTTCTCTTCACCATGGTGACAAGATAGGGCAAAAACGTAAAATGTGAGGACAGTCGTAAGTATGAGGACTGGTCAAAAGTGCGAGGACCAGTCAAAAATAACTTTTTCAGCCCTCTGGGTAGTCCATATGCATAAAAGGATACAGCAATAGAGAGGGATGAAGGAAGGGAAAGGAAATTGGAGTAGGAATGAGGGTAAGAGAGGGAGGAAGAGAGGAGGAGAAGGAGAAAGGAAGAGGAAGTAGGGAGGAGAAGAGGGGGAAAGAGAAAGTAAGGAAAGAAAAGAGAGAGGTGGTAGGTTTGAGGAGAAAGATTGCTGTACAATAAAAAAGATGAAAGGGAAGAAAACCAACCCCAAACAAATATAAAGATATTAAGATAAAGAATGAATTGTTAAACTTTAAAGAATAAAAGAGAAGAAATATGAATAAATAGCAATAATTAGAAACACACATATAAACATACAACGTATTTTCTTTGAACAGAGTATTTGGCCGATTCACAAATTTAAACAGTGTTTAGTCATTTCAATTAAATTTACAATTTCTATATTTCCTTTTTGCCATATTTATTCCTCATCTATTTTTTAAAAAAACCAACATTACCCTTCATCCTCATCTCTAAGCTTAATCGAATTAAATTTTTCCCTTCTATTCTATATTATATCCCTTCGCATTGTCATCTATTTTTATATCCATCCTCACATTGGTTAATTATGTAATTATGTAATACAATTGTTTAATACAAATACAACATTTTAATATAAATCAATTAGTTATATAACTATCTTTTTTGTATATTAATCAATATGAACATGAATATTCCAATTATTTCCATGCAATCCAATTTCTTACAAATCAATTAATTATATTTACCAATAATAATAAACCAAATAATTTCCCCCATATATTTCTCTAAACCACAATTTAACCATTTCTGCTTTCAACACAATATACAATTAATAGTATCTCAATTATTACAATTCCCTAGTAAAATAGAGCTTTTTTTCTTTTGTCTTTTAAAATCTTGAACCTCCTCTTTTGCTTTAAATTTCCCATTGTTTGCAGTTTTGCACCTACCTTTTTTGGTGAGGAAAAAGAAAAAGAAATCTCTCTCTGCCTCATTTTGTCACGTTGCAGCAAAGACCCTGCTTTACTTTCAGTTTCGCTTTTTCAGCATAGCTAGGGGAAAAAAATTCTGCTCAAGCAAGTTACCTCTTTGCAGCTAGCTAGCAACAGAGCCCTCCGCAAAACAGCTGAGAGCAAATCAGCTGAAAGTCAGGAGGCTGATCAAATCAACTTATGATAATTAACCCATGCTGAAGCTGAAAGGGGCTGTTTTTTCTATTTTTGCAGGCACCAGTCTACTCATTTGTTTTCTTACAACACTGATCAGCTGTAGGGTGGCCCTTTGAAGCTCCATGGCAAGAATTTAAACAGTTTTTTTCCCTCTAGCCATCAGCTGGGATTCAGGAGGCAGCAATAGATTGGGAGTGGGCGGGGTAAGCGACAGGCGATCCAACAGAGGCAGAGGGTGAGTGTGAGTGAAGGCATGGGGGGGGCGAGAGAGGGCTTTGGCGACCCCTGTGAAATGGCCGTTCGACCCCCAAAGGTATCACGACCCCCAGGTTGAGAACCGCTGATCTAAGGGATCATTTCATAGCAAAGTAGAGAGTAACACTATTCTTAAATATTTTTATATGCATTTGGGAAGCTAAACAATTATTGTTTATCAAATACAAAAAGAGCTTTTGTTTCGAATATCATGTTTTGATATTTTTTCCCATTTAGGAACAGCTTCTGAAGATGGTAAGACAATAAAAGAGAAAATATATTTATCTTAATATTTCCATCATCATAAGCCATATTGTATGCTGACCATATAGTTCATTACATGGTCTTTGGGGTTATTTATTAATTTGCTTAGCTAATAACGCTTTGTTGCTGCTCTATCTATGTCTTTTTTTCAAATGCAGATTGGCAATAACATGTATCATTATCCATTATATTTTAAATGTATAAACTTTTTCATTTGCTTTTTTATTAAAAAAATTTTCTGTGAAACTTAACACACTGGTAGACATTCTCATGCTTTTGGGAAAAGGTGCTACTATTTACTGAAATTTATTTTGGCATCATGGTTATGTAACTAGATGTCAACATTCAATACCTGAGGTTTAGACTAAATATTGTCAAATGACAAAATATTTTTAAAGTACTAACATGAGATACACAAAATAATGATCAACAAATTTGAAGCTATCTCATTTGGAATACCTAATTTTTAATTACTTTTTAAAGAAATGCAGACTAAATTCTTTATAAATAAAACAAATTTGCTGGTTGATCCTTATTTAAAATTACATTAAAATTCACAAAATACAAATCAATTATGTAATATTATTTAAATTATATTTTATCCTCATTTACTTAAAGCAGTTTACATGATTCTTTCACATGTTAATTTCATAAGTCTTTTGTGCATTTAGCCCAATTTTTTTCTGATTGACTCTGTCACCTAATGAACTTTATGATTTGAACTCAAATCCATGATCACTGTCAAAGATGGATGGATGGATGGATGGATGGATGGATAGATGATAGATAGATAGATAGATAGATAGATAAATAGATAGATAGATAGATAGATAGATAGATATGGTGGATTATCAATAGAAAAGTGGTCTTTTTCTAAGTTTGGCTCCAACCTCTTCACAGGACAAGTTGCTTTCATATATATTTCATAATTTTTGAAATTTTGACAGCAATTGATTATTTATCTAATATATGGTCATCTGACAATATTGAATCATTCAATAGACTTTTTATTTACTTCATTCTAAGCAATAAGACTTACAGAATGGATTTATTTTTATTGAAATAAAAATAATGATTGTTTGGTTATTTAACATTTTAACAAAATAGTGGCACATTGTATTCCCTCTGTTTACAGGTCAAACTATCTGCATTTACACACATTACAGTGAAGGGCAGAATTTCTGTCATTGCATGGATTTGAGTGTTTTAGTTATAGACCAAGTATATTGGGTATAAGAAACTTAATTTGATGACGTCATCAAGAATTGAATGAATACAGGCTCTCATCTCAGACAGTAGATTTTCTTCTGTGCCTGAGTAAACAATATATTTTTGTAGGAGACCTGAATGATTTGGTATCTATTTAACTAAATTATGTGTGGAAAATTTTTGGTGTATTTGCTTTACTTGGTTTTTTTTTTTTTTTTTATAATTTTGATACTAACCAAAGATGACACTAGGAAGTTTCAAACACTTGAGCAATTCAGTTTTGAGAATTGAAAAAGAAAATGTTGACTCTTCAAGTTATTTTTAATCTATCCTGCTATTATTCAATAAAATGGAATTTTGTGAATAGTTTCAGAATGTTTTGGATTTTTTTAAAAAATAGAATATATATGTTTGTGTGTGTTTGTATAACCACATACACACATGTTCATATAGATCAGGGGTGTCAAACTCAATTTCATTGAGGGCTGCATCAGGATTGTGTTTGACCTGGGGGGCTGGGGGGGGGCATGGCTGGGGTGGGCATGGCCAGCTTGATGTCACTTGTCAAGGCTCCGTTTTCAGGCGTGACGGCCTCCTGCAGCTTTCTGCCAACAAAAACGGAGCCCAGGGAGCTCTGTTTCTCTGGCAGAGGCACCGTGGGCCAGTCCTTCACCGTTTCCAGAGCAGCCCCATGGGCCAGATCTAAGCGCCCTGTGGTGCTTAGGATCCGGCCTGCAGGCCTTGAGTTTGACACCCCTGATATAGATAGATATAGATATTGCTATCCAACTTCAATATGAGAGACAGTATACATCAGTTTTGACATGTGTAACAGTATCTTACACTGTTTAAAATAAAGTGTTTAAAATAATTTCTATTTTACTTTAAAATAGAAATTATAATAGATTATTTTATTCTATGTTTATATATTTAAGAGATACTAGTTGTATTCTTTCAGTGGTAAATGCAGGATAATATTAAAGCAGGAAAAAAGAAAATTGCTCTATCTGTTACCTATTAAATTATCGCAAGTAAGATTTGCTAAGAGTTGAGAAGTAATGGAGCTGATTCATTATTTCAACTACACTGTAGCACTGTTTCTCTCCCAATTAACTCAATTACTTCTGTATATATGAATTCCACTTTTTTCTTTTTTTCTTTCTTTTATAGGACGTGTGCGAACCAAGCTTTCAACACCCTCTATTGGAGTGGGAAATTCAAAGGCAGATTCCAGGGGCCGGAGTCGAACAAAAGTTGTGTCTCAATCTCAACGTATGTATTGCTTGTCTCTCTCAACAATATTTTAAACCCATAAATCTATTGTACATTCATTGGCCAAAGGATATGGTCAAAATATTTCTTCAGAAACACTACATACTGAGTTGTTGTTCTGTGCCATAGGTTCATCATCGCCAGACAAAAATGAAGGTATTTTTTTTTTCAGTGTTTCAATGTTTCGGGTCAGTAGTCTGCATGCTTTTGGAGTCTTCTATACTTTGTGTTGTGTTATTTTGAATAAGATATTCAGAAAAAGAAAATTAACCCTTTCAGTGTAGAATTTTTTAAACTTGATCTCTCTTCACTGGGAAATCTATAGTTATTTGAGGTTTAAACAGAAAGTAAGAGAGCAAAAAGTTAGTGGATATCATTTCAATATCTGAAAACATTTTAATTAACTGCAATTTAAACATTAAAATTCAATCATTTAAATTCCATCCAAGTATATTGTTGCTACATTATGTGGAATTGAATGCATTATTTCAAAATTAATGAAGCATTGGAATGTATTATTCAAACAAGTATATATTTCTAATTGATATACATTTGAGGAAAATAGAAGCATTGCTGAAAATAATGTTATTTTCTAAAATACAGAATGTATACTTTCAACCTCTTTTGTAAACTATTGCACATGAATGGCAAATACATTTACAAGCACAGGCAAATATCCCTTAAGAGACTTATTGGAACGGTCTCTATATTTAATGTTTAACTTACAACTTCTTCCTTGTATCATAAACAATATTGAGTATTCTAAAAGATGTGCAATGGATGTAATTATTTTCTGTTTGCAATAATAGTATAGAAATAATGATTGCAAAAGTCTGTCCTATACATATTAGTAAATAATTGTAGTGGGGATAAACATTCTGGGTTTTTTTTTCCTGCAGAGTTCCATATTTTGATTCTGAAATTGAATGTCTTGACAAATTAAATCACTTCAGTGGCAGTGGATTTTAAATACTGCATCTAATCTAAAATTCACTGTACTTATTTTCATGCCTATGGGTTCATGACTTTTTGGCTTATATTAGAGATGTCAAACTCGCGGTGTGACTTGACATACCGTGACTTTCCCCGCCCCTTCGCTAAACTGGGGGTGGGGGTGGCCAGCACATGACACATGGGCTGCGAGTTTGACAACCCTGGCTTACATCATTTTTAGGGGTTCTAAATTTACATTTCAAATGTACATACAGGTATATTTGTCAAGTACATATATCTTTGTCAAGTAGCTATAACTGATTATTGCTCCTTGTTCCTTAAATGTAAAATAGCAATTCCAGAGAGGGGTGGTGGTGGTGGTGGTGTGGATATGTGTATTCAGATGACCTAATACTTATTCTAATGAAGAGACAAGGTGAAAGTCTAGCATAATATAATAGTTATGTTGTACTATTTAGTTATTAATACTTGTGGCCAAGTACTCTATTCCAGGCTTAGATGTTAGGCTGCAAAGTTAAGCTGGGTAGATTTCTGGTATACCGACCACATTACTACCTGATAGGATTCTTTCCTTGAGGATGAGCTTGAAATTCCCTTGTCCTCTGTTGTTGGGCAATTTTAATTTTCATTCTGTAAGGATCATATCTAGTAAAGCTCAAGAATTAATGCATATTGTGGTTCAATATTTGTAAGTGGGCCCATGCTTGTCCTAAAACAGATATTTGTGATCAGAATATAGAGTGTTCCCACCATCATCAAACAGTTCCTGGGACCTTTGAGACTGGACCTCTATAGAGCAAACAGACTGTTTTCAGATGGTCATCCCAGATCTCATAGCTATATTCAGCTGGTTTCCTGCAAGTGCTGGGCGTTTTTCCAAAGACTCCAAGCACTTGATATGATTGTCCCCAGCAGCCTGTCTGTTGGTTAATTGCAGATTTTTCCCTTCCAGAGATGGGACAGCAAAACAAATCTGATTGAATGTGGGTATGAGCTCAATTTCAAGCTTACACCATTTCATGAGTAAGGGAAGTGAAACATCGTTCTCCAATATTGCATCATTAGGCTATTGATAAGATTTGTTTAGAGGACCTAGCTTCTGCTAGGAAAGGGCAACAAGGAAATCTGGCAACTAGGACCAATTAGCACTGCCAATTAATATTAAACATTGCCAGTAAAGTCAGTGATATTCATCAGAATCTTGATTCTGAATAGGTGGTGGCCTGGACAATATCTGGCTATATTATATGGGTCTGTTTCTCACCTGTAAAATGGATATAGTGCTGTTTGTTGTCTCTAGCTATTTATGGATTTGATTTTTGCCCCACCGTGACTCCTTAGGGGGTCTGAATTTAATGTATCATACTGGATGCAAGAGGTAATGTGGGAAACGCAATGAAAGCACTTTTGTAAGAAGCTATAGTACACTTTTTCCATAATAAGTTTTTCTTGGAACCATTTGTATTAGATAACAATTGCCAAATCTCCAACCTTCCCTTTTGGGGGAAGATTATGCAGATCCCATTGGATCTCCATAATCTGCTATAGAGCAGATTCAGTTTTGTTCAATCAAGTTTCAGGCTTGGGTCTGAGACTGAAGCTTGGTTTACTTTTACAGGTAGCCTTCATTATGAACTGGATGGAGAAGTATATTTCTTCTGGTTCTTTTATATTTTTCAGAACTCTTCAATACCATCAATCATGGTATTTTTCTGAGTAGCCTGCAGGGATTGAAGGCTGTAGGCACAATTTTATAGAAATTCTGCTTCTTATTCAATGGGCAATTCCAGACTCTGGCTATAAGAGCAATGAACCTTGGTGAAGTGTCAAAGTGCTCGATCTTCTTTCCCTATTTTTAATATCTACATGAAACTCCCAGAGGTGATCATCCATCAGTTTGAGACCCAGAATCCGTGTCCAGATTTTCACACAGAGTCTAGAGGCTCTGAGAGAGTCAGATAAAACAGGCTGAAGTTGAATCCATAAGAGATAAGTTATTGTTTATTCAACATGGATATCTAATGTCTCTTATATTGTCTGTTGATGAACGAACACTATCCCTAAAGGAGCAGATTCATGGCTAGCAATCCTAGATTTATAGTTATTGCTAGAAGGGCAGGACTCCCTACGCACGGTCACTCAAGCACTCGTCACTTCCCGCCTGGACTACTGCAATGCTCTCTACATGGGGCTCCCCTTGGGGTGCACCCGGAGGCTGCAGTTGGTCCAGAATGTGGCTGCACGGGGGATTATGGGAGCGACGGGGCGCTCACATATAACACTCTCCTGCGCGAGCTGCACTGGCTTCCTGTGGTCTTCCGGGTGCGCTTCAAGGTGTTGGTGATCACCTTTAAAGCGCTCCATGGCTTAGGGCCGGGGTATTTGCGAGACCGCCTTCTGCCGCCAATAGCCTCCCACCGACCGGTTCGCTCGCACAGAGAGGGCCTCCTCAGGGTGCCGTCGGCCAGACAGTGTTGGCTGGTGACCCCCAGGGGGAGACCCTTGTCTGTAGCAGCACCTGCCCTCTGGAATGACCTGCCCCCTGAGATACGCACGATATCAGACCTCCGGACTTTTCGTCGGGCCCTGAAAAGACACTTATTCCATCTAGCCGGGCTGGCTTGATCCCATCCTCCCAGTTTTTTAATTGATTTCGGTTTTAATTGGGTTGTTTTAAACTTGGGCCAAAATTATTTAATTGTTTTTTAAAATGCTTTTAAATTTTATATGCTATGTTTTATCCCGGTTGTACACTGCCCTGAGTCCCGCAGGAGAAGGGCAGTATAGAAATAAAATAAAATAAAATAAATAAATAAAAATCATAAGGTACAACACTTAATGATAGTCATAGGGTACAAATAAGGAATCAGGAAACAATATCAATATAAACCGTAAGGATACAAGCAACAAAGTTACAGTCATACAGTCATAAATGGAAGGAGATGGGTGGTGGGAACGATGAGAAGATTAATAGTAGTGCAAATTTAGTAAATAGTTCAACAGTGTTGAGGGAATTATTTGTTTAGCAGAGTGATGGCGTTTGGGAAAAAACTGTTCTTGCATTGTTCTAGTTGTTCTGGTGTGCAGTGCTCTATAGCATTGTTTTGAGGGTAGGAGTTGAAACAGCGAGCGATCTGTAAATATTTTCACAGCCCTCTTTTGACTCGTGCAGTATACAGATCCTCAATGGAAGGCAGGTTGGTAGCAATTGTTTTTTCTGCAGTTCTAATTATCCTCTGAAGTCTGTGTCTGTCTTGTTGGGTTGCAGAACCAAACCAGACAGTTATAGAAGCGCTATAGATGACAGACTCAATAATTCCTCTGTAGAACTGTATCAGCGGCTCTTTGGGCAGTTTGAGCTTTCTGAGTTGGTGCAGAAAGAACATTCTTTGTTGTGCTTTTTAGATGAAGTTTTTGATGTTGGGTGTCCATTTTAGGTCTTGGGATATGGTAGAACCTAGACATTTGAAGGCCTCTACTGTTGATACTGTGTTGTCTAGTATTGTGAGAGGTGGAAGTATGGGAGGGTTTTTCCTAAAGTCTACCACTATTTCTACAGTTTTTAGTGTGTTCAGTTCCAGATTGTTCCAGTCACACCACAAGGCTAGTTGTTCAACCTCCCATCTGTATGCAGATTCATCATTGTCTCGAATGAGACCGATCAGCAGCTATTTTTCTCAAAATTACCCTGAAATTTTCCTGATTGGAAGCATTCCAAACTTTTAAGCTTGTATCGAAATTTGAAAAAATGAAGCTTACGTTGAGTTTATGTGGAACAGCAGATTCAAAGACTCATCTGTTTTTATCAGAGAAGGAGTAGGATTGGGTGGATATTTTCAACATTCATTTAAAGAAGCTTTTTACTCCTTGTTTGATGCAGAAATCTAAATTAAAGCAATTCCACATATGATCACCACTTTGGGTAATTGATTATTCTGCCCAGGTGGGTGGATTTTTCTTAAGTTGTCTCTCTTCTATAAATATATCTAGCACAACTCCACTTACCAATGAAATCAAACATATTCATTACTCAATATAGAGATTATTTAGTCAAGATAATCAACTAAATATCCTTGAGACTAGCAAAACTTTACCCATGCCATCATACCCTCTGCATGTTTGCATTAACTCTGGCACAACTCATGTATCATTTATTAATGCCAGAATATTTACTTCAGTCAGTGGTTGGAGTCTTGTGGGTATATACCAGTAATGATAGAATTATCCTGCATATGCATAGTTTTGTACAGCAGTTTTCATTAAGAGTATAAGAAAACTAACAATATGGAAGCATAATTATTTTTTCTGTCATTATATTTACAAATGCATAATTATTTAGATAATGATTCAACAAGTGCAGGTAGATATTTAAAAAATTGGACAGCCATATTTAGTTACTACTTCACTTTTGCATGAATGTCAGATATGGAATTCTTGTACATTATCCCTCCGTCGCTTTCATTTTCTTTCTTTGGATTCTATAGAACAAAAAATATAATACTATTTTTCTGTGCCTATTAGACGTTTACTAATAACGCTTTCTATTTTTCTGTACCTATTAGACGCTTTCGTTAGAGCTTTCAACAGTTTGATGTGACATTTCAGTTAAATTCATTGCTTTACAGTTCTTTGTTCAAGAGCTGAAAAATTGTAATTACCCAGCATCTGAGTTTGGCAGAAGCTACTTAAATGCACTGCTCTTAGCCCTAACCTTGTGGCATATCTAGCTTTTTATATGAACTGACTAAAGCTTTTTTATTTCCATTCACCATTCATTATTAACCTGCTCTGCTCCCTTCCTCTTCATGGATTTTAAAACCTTGCCCTATTCCTGCCTTTACACTTGTTCAGGATCACAGTCTGCTAATCCAGAGTCTGGTGGTAAGGTTTTTTAGATTTTGTGTGTGCATTCTTGCTTGACCATCTATTCCAGGATCCTATTCAGCAGAAACACTATGTATTTGGGTATACAAGAACTATGTTTCAGGCCCAAAAATAGTAATCATACATGAATAATCAAAACCACACAGAGAATAGCTCAACAGGAGGGATTAAGGACACATTTGTGATGCTATACGTTTTTTTCAATTATTTTAATCAAGGGAAAAATATTGTCACATATTTCAATCAAACATGCTTTATGTGTGAAGATTCAGTTTATGGTCTGCATGGTGTTCTCACAAATCTTCAAGTAATTAATTTGAAATAAGTAGTATTTTTAAAAGTATAGAGTTAGTGCACAATTGCAGCCTTGTTAAAGATGTTACATATGCATTTGAAAAGAAAAAAAAATCAGATTTGATCCATTTTCGGTTGCTTTTTACAACCCTCATTACACATTACCCTGGGTGTTTAGAAATCATACCATGATTTGATGAATGGTAATCTAGGGAAATAGGAATAGGTTTGCATTCTCCAAATTATCTGAATGTTGTCCTAATTCCCTGATCAGTTTTAATACATTTTTAAAAGGTCTTCAAAGCACATATTCTTATATCTGGTTTGATATATATCATTTTTCTGCTGCATAGATTCCTATATAAAAAGAGCACATATTCAGTATTTCCCAAACTTCTGAAAACTGAGCTACATTCCTGTTTCTGAAACAAAAATTAGCAAAATCCCAATGGTTTTTTAGACAGCAAATGTTATACTCATTTAGTGAGGCAGTAGGGCTGATTAAATGTATTTATTTTGTCTCCTGTCAGAGATAAAGAAATACTTCTGTCTTAGTTCAGTTCAGTTCAGTTAAGATTTATCTGTCTTGTTGGATATGCTTTGTTTTATACTAAAACCTTCAGAACTACCAAATGAACCCTGGTGCAAAAAACATTTCTCATTTATTCAGAAATATTTTAAATGTAGCAGACTAATTTTTACAAAGAAATTTACAAAGAAGTATCAACAATTATGTTGATACTTTACCATTTTTGTTGATCTACTACAAAATCCCAAATGTTTACTAGTAAACTAGTTTTTGTAGCAACATTAGAACTATGTTGAATTTCATAAATCACATATAAGCATGAAAATGTGTACAGTTTGGGAATTGCTGTTGTATTACCACTGCATAAATAATGATCACATAACATTTGCCTGGAGCACTGCCTTGCCTCATCATCTTTTATGGGGTTTATTCTCTCTCCCTCCCGCTCTCTCTCTCTCTTTCTCTCCACATACACACACATGCAGAGAGGGGGAGAGAGAGAGATTGGTGAAGTTTATATATGGACCGTCTTTAAATTGGTGAAGTCTTGATCATATTCTGCATATATTCCTCAAGATGGTATTTTAAAAGCTTTTCACAGGAACTTGTAACTAGGCTGATAAAAATACGTATTTGCTGGTTTTTTTAATCAGAGGGTTTGCTTGCTGCTAGATCTGCATTTACATTCACAGTCAATGTTCTGCTACAATGCCTGCTCAAGTCATGGTGAATCTTTAGGAAGATATGTATGCTTCATTTCCAAATTACAATAGTTAAACAATAGTTCAAATTGCTCATAAATCCCTAGCTAGAAACACATTCCATCTCAAGCTTGTTCTTAGACTTCTTTTTAATTTTTTTATCAAGTTGCTTATAAATTACGTTCATGAAGTTGCTTTTATTTAATTTTACAATTATGCTGAAAAGACAAGGCTAATTTACCTAGAAGATTTTATTTTACAGCACTGGAAACCTACAAGTTTCCTCCTATTTTTATAGAGGCTTAAGGATCCAAAAATAAAAATACATTGGCTTATATTATAGTAGATTTTGTGAAATTATTGATTATTGCAGAGTTTTAACCAACAGCTATGGTAAAAGTAAATTCATAAATACATGAATATTTGTATATAACTCAAAGCATTAATATTGCTAAACCCATGTTTTCTTGCTAATCTACTTCACCTCATAGGAATTCGGAACATGTTTACTAATTTCACCAGTCTCAGAACTGATTGAATAGTGGTAAAATTATATTCAAAAGTGGAATATGAGGAAAATAATGGCACCCAACAAATCATGTAAATTATGTTAGATCTATTTTGTTTCAAATGTATCAGAGTCGTGAAAATAGTAGCTGGTAATGATATTTATACTGGTAAGATTTTCCTAATATGTTTGGGGATAAAAAAAAAAAGAGAATCAACTCATTTAATTTCATGTTAAAAAGCAAAACAATTAAATGCATTTTTGGACATGAATTGATAATACCTACTGACTAGATGTCAGATAATATACTTTTCTAGGTTATAAACAGTTTCTTCAAATTCTTCCAGGCAATTCAAACTTGTTCTACATAATAGAATTGTAACATGTTTTCTTTGCCTTCAGCTGGAAGCCGTTCTGGTTCTCCTGGAAGAGTTTTGACTACAACTACACTTTCAACTATGAATAGAGTATTAGTCAGCCCTGCAACAGCACAAAAACGGAGCAAGATTCCTCGAAGCCAAGGATGCAGCAGAGAAGCAAGTCCTTCAAGATTGTCTGTTGGTAAGTTTTGTTCATTATAGCCAGCAGAGGTTACGCTATTCTGTGTCGCACATAACGACTAAATATAGTAAAGACAAGCTATGCCTCATCTCACAAAAGTCTTGCACTATGCTACCAAAATAATAATTTTCAACAGCAGAATACCTCACACTAAGGCCTACAATTAGTCTGCTAAGTGCAAATTCTGTCCTTTTCCTAAAATTTAGGCTAATCATTTTATCACCATCCGGGTAAAATTATCATGCCATCTCTAACACACATGCATGCACACACACACCATGGCCTTGCAACACAGCACAGTCCTAGAATGACAGTCCTAGAATGAAAGAGCACACATTTCCTGAACATGTGACTAAAATGCTATTGATTCTGCTGTCAGCGTTCCAGAAAAACCCAACTCCAATTAAAAGAGGCAAGCATTTTCTCAAAGTTCCATTTATTATACTGGCACATCTGGGAAAACCCGAATCTGAGAGTTCCAGGTTTTCCCACAGTAAATCAAAATCCCCAAACCAAACCCTCACTCATCAGTCCATCACATGATCCAATCACCGTCTGTCCCATCTCGAGACATCACTCCAACCACTCCTTCTCCAGATGCAGGATTGTCCTGACCTTGACCAAAAGGAGGAATGCTATTTTGTCTAACTACATTCCCTCTACTAAATCGCCCCTCCTACTTTCCCACACACGAGAAGGTGGCAGCGTGGAAGCTTCTGGTCTAATATGGCTTCCAAATCTGACAGGCATCCCCCCCCCCCCGAAGAAAAAACGCACCCTGGACAAAAAACAAAAGAAAGGGTTAACGCATTGTATATTAAACCGCTTAACACCCCCCCCCCCCAGAAGGACTCTTTGGCTTCTCAGGAAATTTACCATGAAATTGTTTCTAAACCCCAATGATGCTCTTGACATGATGTCCCGGTGCCTGGAAGCCATGCATATCTGGATGGGGAGAAACAGGCTCGGACTCAACCCCTCCAAGACTGAGTGGCTGTGGTTTCCGGCGTCCTGTTATAACCAGCTGGTTTCATTGCTGACTATCAGGGGTGAGATCTTGGCCCCCTCAGAGAGGGCTCGCAACTTGGGTGTCCTCCTGCATGCGTGGCTGTCCTTAGAAGATCATGTGACGGCTATGGCCAGGGGGGCTTTTTATCAGGTTCGCCTGATTTACCAGTTGCGTCCTTTTCTGGACCGGGACGCCTTGTGCACGGTCACTCATGCCCTCGTCACTTCCTGTCTGGACTACTGTAATGCTCTCTACATGGGGGTCCCCTTGGAGGTTCCAGCTGGTCCAGAATGCGGCCGCGCAGGTGATTATGGGAGCGACACAGTGCACCCATGTAACACCTCTCCTGCGCGAGCTGCACTGGCTCCCGGTGGTCTTCCGGGTGCGCTTCAAAGTGCTGGTTACCATCTTTAAAGCGCTCCTCAGGGTGCCGTTGGTCAAACAATGCCGACTGGCGACCCCCAGGGGGTGAGCCTTCTCTGTGGAGGCACCTGCCCTCAAGACGCTATTATTTCATCAAGCTGGGCTGGCCTAAATACTAAATTTTAACAGGTTGTTTCTGTTTTTAACATGTGGTGGCCAGATTATTTAATATATTTTTAAACTGTTTTTTAACTTTTATATATTTGTTGGTTTTATTTTTTGGCTGTGCACCGCCCTGAGTCCTTTGGGAGAAGGGCGGTATAAAAATTTAATAAATAAATAAAATAAATAAATAAATAAACTATCAGCTTTCACATCCCAACGTTTCACCCAAGTAGCTTCAGACAAAGGGTACCCTTTTCAGTGTACCAAATACTGTAACCGACCCCTGTGTAATAGATTACACAGAAGTCAAGGATCTTCTTAACTTCATAATGAGTCTCCCCTTATACTATCAAAGGCAGGGGGGGGGAAGCAGTTGGTAAGGGTCTTAAATTAGATCCTATTGGTGGTTTCAGTAAGCTACTGTGAAACACTGGATGCACTAATATGCGAGGGAGGTTAAATTGGACTTAATTGGATTAACTATAGGGTTAATCACTTTCACTATAAGGAAGGAACCTAAGAATTTGGGTTCAAATTTCTTGCTAGGTAGCCTCATTCTTAGGTATTTGGTTGACAAATATAAATATCTCCTATTCGGAAAGGTGGTTGGAGAGACCTGTGCTTGTCCGCTAAAGCTTTCTTAGTATTCTCCCACCCCTTTTTTAATGAGCCTATCCATTTTGTTAGGGACATGGAAGTTGGTGACTTTCTAGGCAACTCAGGCATCGTCACAAAATCCATGCCAGTAGTTATTTGAAAAGGGGTCAACCCTGTACTACTAGGTACTGAATTATTATAAGCCACCTCAGCGAACAGTAAAAATCCACTCAATTCTCTTGTTGATAGTTTATATAACATCGGATGTATTGTTCCACCATGGCATTGGATCGTTCTGCAGATCCGTTGGTAGCTGGATGGAAAGCTGAGCTAAGTCCCTGGGACAACCCAATGGACCTCAGGAACTCTTTCCAGAACTTAGCAGTAAATTGGACCCCACGATCTGATATTATTCACCATGGGACGCCATGAAGCCTGTAGATGTGCTTCACGAAAGGTTTTGCCAGCTTTTTCACCGAAGGTAATCCGTTGCAGGCAGGAAAGTGTGCCTGCTTGGAGAATAAATCCACGACAGTCCAAATCATTGTTTCCCCCCCCCCCCACTGTTCGGGAGTTCGACAATAAAGTCCATTGCAATCTCTTCCCACGGTTTTATGGTTTCAGCCATGGGCTGAAGAAACCCAGGGGGTTTCCCTGGTCTGGATTTCATGGTGGCACAGATTGTGCAGCTTTTTACGTAGTCCTCTACATCAGTTTTCATCCTTGGCCACCAGAATTGTCTTCTAGCCAAATGGAGGGTTTTTAAAAATCCAAAGTGGCCCCCTAGTCGAGAATCATGACTACGCTTTAGCACCAGTAGTCTCATGCAGCTGGGCACATAAACCTTACTCCATTTCCAAGCCAATCCCTCCCTCAGAGTTAAGGCCATCTGGTTTTCTTTAAACCATGTATCGTTTGAGAGCACCGCTTTTAGCTCTGCTGTCAGCTTGTCTTGGGGGAGGTTGGAACCGCGCCACATTTGTGCTCTAGGGCATGCTTGGGCTGCTGGTTGGGTTTCAGAAATCATGGCATGTACTACCTCTTCTTGCCAGCTATCAAACTGGGGCTTTCTGGACAAAGCATCAGCCAATAGGTCCCCCCACCCCGAATGTATTTTAGGTTGAAATTGAAGTGTTTAAAATACTGAGCCCAGCAAACTTGTTTGGGGGAAAGCTTCAGTGCCTTTACCCCCTCTAGGAAGTGTCTCCAGGATAAGTGTTCTGTCCCCGTCCCACACACGCAGCCCCACAAACAGCCCGGAGTTAATAAGCCACATGACAAAGTCTTTGAAGATAAAGCTGGCAGCAACCCAGTGGCTAGCTGCCAATTCAGACTTTACTCACACAAAACAAAGATTAGACTGCAAGCATTCCGATAAAGCAGGCAAAGTTTCAACAATACAAGGATTAGTCCAAATGCAGTCCGACAAGGCAGGCAGAAGTCCAGTAACACAGAGATCTTGGATTATTTCTAGTTTTTGCTCGTCACAAACTGAACCGGCCACCACACCCACATTTATACCCTGTGGGGTGTGGTCCAGTGACTCAGCTAATCTCTGGCACGCCTTCCCATCTGCTGTGCATGCTTCTCCCTGTGCCGCTGTCGAGGATCCAGCCAGCACTTATCTCCTTCGTCGCTGTCCACATGTGGCTGCGGGGACGTGCTTGGCTCTGGGCCTATCTCTTGGCCTTCGGTGTCTTCCGGAGGCATTGCCAGAGAGGAGGGTCCTGGAGAGGGAGCCTTGCCAACTCGTCTCCCTCACTCTCAGAGTCTGTATCTGTCAATAGCCCAGGCTCAGGCAACGGAGCCACAACAATAAGAGAGCTCATCGCAACGCAAAAGCCTCTTTCTCCCATACCACCCATCTGGGTTCAGTGTCTGTTAACTTTTTTCACACGTAAGCAGAAGGTATTGTGGCCTGCGGAGCTGGCAGTGGAGTCAGACAGCGATGAGGCTGACGAAGAACATGGGCCATGCAAACGACCCCTTTCCTGGCTAATATGGGATACCATCCTCGGTTTTTTCCCCTCACACGACTCGACTCCCCGGTACCGGCGGCTAATGACTATCTGTCTGAGTTGCAGGCTGTCCATCAGTTAGTGCAATGATATCTTGAGAAAGCCAAAGAGGACTATAAGAGAGTCGCGGACCGATCTTGGGCGACACTATCATTGGCTGTGGGGGATCGGGTTTGGTTGTCCACTAGGCACCTTTTGTCAGACCTGCTGGTCAAGAAGCTAGACCACCGGTATCTTGGTCCGTTCCCTGTGGAGGCAGTTATTAACCCGGTCGCCTACCGCCTGACCTTGCCATGTTCGATGCGTGTCCACCCAGTCTTTCATAGATCCCTCCTTGTCCCAGAATGACTAGTCTGTCCACTCCGCCAACCTGACCATCTCCAACCAGCGCCACGAGATGGAGATGAACCACCTGAGTATGAGGTTGCCAGCATTCGGGATTCCCGGTAGCTAAAAGGACGGTTCCAGTATGTCATTGAGTGGAAGGGATATGGGCTAGAGGACTTCACCTGGGAGGATGTGACCTCCGCACATGCACCTATCTTGATGAAAGCCTTCCAAGACCAATTCCCGTCACGGCCGCATCCGGATCGTCAGACCTGGGGCAATGGCACTGCGGTGAGGGATAGTGTTGTGGTCCGCCAGCAGCCTGCGGAGCTGGAAGCGGAGTCAGACAGCTATGAGGCTAAGGAAGAATATGGGCCAGTCCTGGAGGCTGGGAAGGCCTGGATGAGGGCTCTGCATCAGAGGCAGAGATGGGGCCAGGCCCATCAGAGAGTGATGTGCGGACTTTGGAGCCTCCAGAGGCTGACAGTAGAGAGGCAGAGGAAGAGGAGGAGCCTGTTCCTAGTGCACATATGAGAAGAGCTGCCAGAAGGCAGGAGCAGATAAAGCAGAGAGGACGACTCGGGAGTAGGACCAAGAGATGATTGGCCCCTCCCATAAGGCTTAAAAGACCAGCAGTGGCTCTTGGCCTCTTTGCCGGAAAACAATGTTGAGAGAATTGCTTCTTGTTTCACTGTATTCATTTCTTATCGGCCTCTTCTGCATCTGAACTTTTGCCAAGAAAAGCCTTTGGCAGTTTGCCTAATTATCCCAAAGTCGGTGATAAACTGAGGAATGGTGTTTTGAAGAATTTGCTTTAATTTAGTTTGGACTACAGCTCATTCTCAGCTGTTCTAATAAAGTCTGTTTGTTTTTGAACTGTTTATATTTAATACTAACTACTTGGGCCTGGGTCACAACACAAGGCATTAATTCGTTTTGAGCATTCCTTTGTAGTAGAACAGCCACTACCACCATGTCACTAGCGTCGGCTTGGACTATAAAGGTTTTTTTGGGTCAGGGTGCTGGAGGATCAGCTCCACCACAAATAGGCATTTTAACTGTTCAAAGGATTTCTGAAAGTCCTTTGGACTTTCAGAAATCCAAGCGAGGGGTTGGCTAGGTTTTGGCTTGGTTGGAGATGGACTAGTTTTTAGAAGCTCAGTTAATGGGAGTGCGACCTCTGCAAAGGCAGGGATGAATTGTCTATAAAAATTTGCAAAACCGAAAAAGCTTTGAAGTTGCTTCCAGGTTCGTGAGGGCTGCCAATCTGACACCACCTTCACCTTTTCTGGGTCCATTTAGATCCCTTGGTTAGACACTCGGTATCCTAGGTAGTCCAAAGATTCCTTGTGGAATTTGCATTTGGACAGGTTTGCATAGAGTTTGGCTCTGAGAGTTTTTTCAGCACTTGTCTGACTAGTTTGACGTGTTCTTCTGAATATAAGAATGTCATCCAGATAAACCAGGACTCCCTCATACAGGTGTTCATGTAGCACTTCATTGATCAATTGCACGAAGACTGCGGGGCCCCTTGGAGTCCAAAAGGCATGACCCGGAATTGGAAACTGCCCAGCGGGCAGTTAAAAGCTGTTTTCCATTCATCTCCCTCCTTTATACGGACTCTGTAATAGGCTTCCCTTAGATCTAGCTTGGTGAAAATCTTGCCTTTTGACAAGTGGTTCAGCAAGTCCTTCATTAGGGTAGGGGGTAGGTATTTTATATGCAAATGCAGTTCACACCTCTAAAGTCAACACATAATCTCAGCTCCCCATCTTTCTTCTCTTTAAACAATATGGGGGCGGCCGCTTTAGATTTTGCTGGCTCGATGAACCCCCTGGCCAAATTGGTGTCAATGTACTTCCTCAACTTGGTCATTTCAGCAGGCGTCATGGAGTGCATCCTGGGTTTTGGTAACTTGGCTCCAAGTTCTAATTCAATGGCACTGTCAGGCATGCCTCCATTCAAAACTCGAAAGAAAAACCCCAACTCCATGTTTGTAGAGAAAGGTACTTTTACTGAGTATGAACTGAAAGCAGCGAAAGAAAAGCAAAGTCTGAGGCAATAGGTGTGAAAATTACATATTGAAAGCATCCCATATCCCTCCCTCCCAAGGACCCAGGTTGAGTGCCCAATCCACATCTTTCCAAGGTGTCATGTGGGGTACTTCTTCAGATGGCCCCATCTATCTGATATGTCGGAACAGTTGACCTTGACAACTATCAGCTCTCTCTTCAGCTGCTCTGAAGACATGGAGAATTTTCCTCCCTTTTTCAAGACATCTCCATCAGCTCACTTCCCTCCCTCCCAAATACCAGCAATGCCTCCTCCCTCCCATTACAATGGCAGCTGAAAGCTAGCAAGCATCATAGAGGCTGACAGGCACAAGCCGTGGCTCGATGAGGGGGGAGGATGTTACACTCCTCCTCACTAAATGTTTTGGCTAACTCCGTATATTCCATAGGAATCTGGGGTTCTCCTGGAGGCATGTCTGAAATGGTGGCTGCTGGTTCTGGCGACTGTCTCCTATTTCATTTATTTCATTTTCATTTATTAGATTTCTATACCGCCCTACTCCCGAAGGACTCAGGGCGGTGCACAGCCAAACAATAAAAACACATACAATACAAAATTTAAAAAATAGAATAAAATCAAATTAAATAATTTTGGCCCCGACAAATTTAAAACCCCAAACTTTTAAAACCAATTTAAAATTGAATATATAAATACTAAAAGATGTTTAAAATTTTAAAAATCTTTTATAAAAGAGGGGGAAAATTAGGCCAGGCCGGCCTGGTGAAATAGTAAGGTCTTTAAGGCGCGGCGGAAGGTGCGCAGATCCGGGATCCTCCGTATCTCTGGGGAGAGCTCGTTCCAGATAGTAGGTGCCCCCACAGAGAAGGCTCTCCCCCTGGGGGCCGCCAGTCGGCATTGTTTGGCTGATGGCACCCGGAGGAGCCCCTCTCTATGGGAGCGTACCGGCCGGTGGGAGGCTATTGGTGGTAGTAGGCGGTCCCGCAAGTACCCGGGTCCTAAGCCATGGAGCGCTTTAAAGGTGGTAACCAAAACCTTGAAGCGCACCCGGAAGACCACCGGGAGCCAGTGCATCTCGCGCAGGAGAGGTGTTACATGGGAACGCCATGTCGCTCCCATTACCACCCGCACGGCCTATGGGTTGGCAATCTCTTGGGAGGAGGGTCAGAGGGCAGAGGCCCGACAATTATGATCTTCCAGTATCCATCTTCCCATTTAATGGTGGGGGTTCATTTGTCAAGCCAAGCAAGGCCTAATATGATAGATTCTGACATCCTTGGTGCTACTATAAATTGTATAAATTCAGGATGTCTCCCAAATTCCAATCTAACCAGTTCAGTAATATGGGTGGCTGGGACTCCTCCAATTAACGTCTCATCCACCTGTTCAAAATTAATTGGGCGCTTTAAGGCTCCTGTTTTGATCCCTAATTCTTCAACAGTTGGAAGACCAATTAAACATCTGGTACAGCCTGTATCTATTATTGCTGGTACTTCTCCTTGCTCCCCAGTCTCAGACACTACCAGTTTCACTTTAATTGAAAAAGAGGGGATGGCTGAACTCACCATTGGATCATCTTCTCCGCTAGCCTCGTCGGGAGGGGCTTCTTTGGCCAGAGGTTCCTCGCCCTCTTCGATGGGGAGGGGAACCTCTACAACTTGTCAGGCAAATTGACTGGTATCTGGGGGCTTTCATGGAGCCCTTCTGTCTTGGGTGGCCGTGGCCAGATGTTCTTGTGGAACTGGCACAAGGGCCAGACACTCAGAAGCTTGATGACCCGCTTGTCCGCAATGATAGCATTTAATCACCCCTGCAGATTGAGTGGGAGGGACTTCAGTAGGCTTTGAAAATGGACGCCTAGCCAAAGTCTTCTGAGGCGGCTTCTTGGCTGGGGCTTTGCAGTGGGTGGATTTCTCTATCCAGAGCTATAGACATTGTATACCAGTTGTGCAGTCGCTCAGGCACCCCTTGGACTCTGCAGGCTTTCTTGACTTCCTGATCAATGGCTTCTTTAAAATAGTGTAGGAGTATGCGGTCCGGCCAATGCCCAAGATTCCCTGTGACTCGTCTTAAAGTCCCATACAAAGTCTTTTATGGGTCAATTACCTTGCTTCATCACCTTTATTGTGGCTTCATTTTTATTGATCCGGTCTGGGTCTTCAAATCTGGCCCTGAGAAGCTCAACAAAACCATTGGCATCATTTAGTTCAGCAGCTTCCTCATTGTGCAGCTGGGCTATTCAATCAGCAGCATCCCCTTCATTCATCCCATCAGAAATCGCAGATACTAAGTCTTTATCTTTTTCGTATTGCTTTCCATACTGATCTATATGAGCCCAGATTCGGCTGAGGAAGTAAGCCAGTATGGCAGGCTTACCATCAAATGTTGCTCTAAACCAGGGTGGCGGTTGCCTCGCTGGTGGGATGGCATGGGCAGTGGCGCTGGGATCTTTGGGGCATGTTGGGCCCATGGTGATCCTTGGAAAAGTGAAGCAGAAGGTGCTGGCGTCCATTGGCACTGGACCCACCCCTGGCCAGGATAGAAGGCAGCTGGCAGGGGGATGATCAAAAGAGCAGGGAAGAATTAGAGACTTCTAGCCTTCTAGGAAGAGAAATTGGAAGAAGTAGAAAGAGAGAAAAACTTACAAAAGAAACAAGAAAAAGAAAGGGTAGAAAGAGAAAGGAGCAAAAGGAAGGGTAGTAAGAGAGACTAGAAACACAAGAAGACAGATTAAGTAGAGAATGGGAGAAGCAATTAAGCTTTTCTCGGTAAATATCAACGGATTAAATATTCCAAAGAAAAGGACACAAACATTTAATAAACTAAGGAAATTGGAAGCTGAAGTGATATGTCTCCAAGTGGTTCATATACAAAAAGGATATAGAAAATTATTAGAAAATAGAAAATTAGGAACACTATACACAACTTTAGCAGACAAAAAGAAAGCAGGTATTGCCATATATGTCAAGGAAAAAATAAAATCAAATTTAAGATATGCAGTGAAGAGGGTAGAATTTTGGTGTTGGAATTGGAGATAGAACAAAAATAAATGCTACTCATAGTAATTTACGTGCCAAATAAAAATCAACAGCAATTCTTTAAAAAGGTACATAAGAGATTACTAGACTTGGATTATAAAAGGATTTGTATGATTGGGGATTTTAATTCTGTAGTGGAAGTTGAGAGAGATTATAAAAGTATTAAAAAAAATAAGAAGAAAAGTGTATTACCGAGAGCCTTTTTTGACATAGTATCTGAGTTCAATCTGCGAGATATATGGAGAGAGACACATAGAACACATAAACAATATACATTTTATTCATACCCACATCAATCGTGGTCCAGGATCGATATGGCCTGGACAACAACAGAAATTCAAAATGAAATAGAAGAAGGTGAAATAGGAGTAAATGATTGGGCTGACCACAATCCGATTACATTAAAATGGAAAGGCCAGAAACAAAATAAAAGATGGACAATGAACCAAAATTTGTGTAAAGATAAAAAATATAGACAGATGTTAGAGAGGGAATTGAAAATATTTTTTCAAATAAATAAAAAGGAGGATACTTCGATACAAAACTTGTGGGACACCACAAAAGCCTATATAAGGGAATTGACCATTGCATATAATTCTAAGAAAAATAAAGAAAAGAATGCAACTAGAAAGCTTGCGGGAAGAATTTAAAAAAATAGAATATGAAGTACAAAAAGATAAATAAATAAAAAGATAAAAGAAAAATGGAATATTATGAAACATAAGATTAATTTGATAACACAGAAAGAAATAGCACAGAAAATTAGGATAGCGAAACAAAATTATTTCAAAAATGTGAATAAAACAGGCCAATGGCTAGCATACAAGTTAAGAAAAGAAAAAGGAAAGAAAATAATACAACAACTACAAGATGAAAATGGTATAATACAATGTAGACGAGAAGAAAAAAAGGAAATAATACAAAACTTCTTTGCAAAGCTTTACAAGCAGGAAAACGTAGTAGACGGGAAAGTTAAACAATATATAGAACCGGCCAAAATGAATAAAATTTCTGAAGAACAAAAAGAAATGTTAAATAGGCCAATAACAACAAATGAATTTGAAATAGCCTTGAAAAAACAAAAGAACAATAAATCACCAGGCCCAGATGGGATCCCAATTGAACTATATAAAAACCCACAAGAGGTACTACAATGGATAATGTTGGAGACGTATAAAGAGCCGATAGAAGTATCAAAAATTCTGGCAACCTGGACAGAGGCAATTATAACCCTTATACCCAAAGAAGGCACCGATATACAACAAATCCAAAATTATAGGTCAATTTCCTTGCTGAATATAGATTATAAAACATTTGCAACAATAATAGCAGAGAGATTAAAAAATTTTTTGAATAATTATATACATTCAGACCAAAACGGTTTTCTGACTGGGCGGCAAATTAAAAATAACATGAGGATAGTAATGAACGTTCTTGAATATTATGAAAGTTATTCAGAAAAGGAAGCTGCACTGGTTTCCTTGATGCCCAAAAGGCTTTTGATAATTTGAATTGGAAGTTTATTACAACACAATTAAATTATATGGAAATGGGGGAAAGATTTGAAAGAATGGTTGGAAAAATATACTCCAAACAAACAGCCAGGGTAGTTATGAATGAGGGATTGACAGAAAAAATTGATATAACAAAAGGGGTAAGGCAAGGGTGTCTTCTTTCTCCTCTTCTATTTATTCTATCACTTGAAACCCTTCTAACAAAAATCAGAGAAGATCAGGAAATAGGGGGCTTAAAAATTAGGAAGTAAGAATATAAGATTCAAGCATTAGCCGATGACATGGTATTTATTTTGGAAGATCCATTAGAAATGGGTTCTAAATTGATACAAAAGAAAGAAGAATTTGGTGAGGTAGTGGGACTTAAAATTAATAAGGATAAATCTAAATTAATTACAAAAAATCTCACAGAGTCAAGAAATTGAATTAGAGGATAAAATAAAAATGAAGACAACTAAAAAAATAAAGTATCTTGGAATTTGGCTCACAGTGAAATGTTCCTCAATTAAGGAGGACAACTATGATAAATTGATACATCAAATAAAAAAAGACTTAGGAAATTGGGAAAAGTTACAAATTTTATTTCTAGGGAGGACCGCAACAATGAAAATGAATATACTGCCGAGAATTCTATTTCTTTTCCAAGTGATACCATTAAAACTAGGGAAAACATTCTTTCAAGAATTAAATTAATTAATTTCTAAATTTATATGGCAAGGGAAAAAGCCCAGGATTAAATTAAAACTTTTGCAAGACACAAAAAATAGAGGGGGATTTGCATTACCAGAATGGGAAATTTATCATCAAACGACGAATCTAGCCTGGTTAAAAGATTGGATGGAGCCAAAAAATAACAGAGTATTAACAATAGAAGGGCATGACTTGCAAGCAGGGTGGCATGCATTCCTGTGGGACGAGAAATACAAAACGCATAAATATTTTCAAGTACACTTGATCAGGAATGCATTGCTACAGATTGGAAAAAAATAAAACAAAAACACTACACTAGAATTCCAATGTGGTTATTACCAACAGAAGCATTGATATACCCAAATTTACTGGAGAAAAATAAGATAATTACATATAAGGAATTGATAAACGATCAGGGAGATTTGAAAACGAAACAGGAACTGGAACAAGATATTGGCAGGGTTGTTGTTGTAAAATCAATAAAAAACTTTAATTAATAAATAAAATAAAATAGTGTAGGAGTATGTGGTCTGGCCAATGCCCAAGATTCCCTGTGACTCGTCTAAAGTCCCATACAAAGTCTTTTATGGGTCAATTACTTTGTTTCATCACTTTTATTATGGCTTCATTTTCATTGATCCGGTCTGGGTGTTCAAATCTGGCCCCAAGCAGCTCAACAAAACCATCGGCATCATTTAGTTCCCTCATTGTGCAGCTGGGCTATCCACTCAGCAGCATCCCCTTCATTCATCCCATCAGAAATCGCAGATACTAAGTCTCTATCTTTTTTGTATTGCTCTCCATACTGATCTATATGAGCCCCAATTCAGCTGAGGAAGTAAGCCAGTTTGGTGGGCTTACCATCAAATGTTGCTCTAAACCGGGGTGACGGTTGCCTCGCTGGTGGGATGGCATGGGTGGTGGGGCTGGGACCTGCTGGTGCGCAACGATGGGCAGTGGGGCAAGTACCAGCGGCTGAGCTGGAACCTGCAACGGGGCTGTGGCTGGTTACTGGACTGCGGCCAGAGGCGGGACAGGAGCCAACTGCTGTGCTGCTTGTTGGATTGCAGAGGGGGCAGAGCTCCAGCTGGCTGATGGATTAGCCCCCACTGATGTGCCGGGATCATTGAGACATGTTGGGCCCATGGTAATCCCTGAAAAATTGAAGCAGAAGGTGCTGGTTTCATTGGTACTGGACCCACCCCTGGCCGGGATAGAATGCAGCTGGTAGTGGTGGCGGTCCCCATGCCGGCTGCGTCTGCTGTCTCCCTCCTGCTGCTTGGTCTGACTGCGTCAAGCCGCCCCTCCAGTCATCCCTGGCTGGATAGAAGGATGCCTGCGCCATGCTAGTGTTGTGGCCTGTCAGCGGCCTGTGCAGCTAGTAGCTGATTCTGACACTGAGAAGGCTGGTGTGGTGCTGCGTCAGCAGCCTGTGCAGCTGGCACTCGAGTCAGACAGTGAGGAGGCTGGAGAAGATGTGGTGCCAGAGGCGGGGATTCAGCCAGGGCCTTCAGAACCTCCAGAAGCTCCCATAAGTGAAGAGGAAGAAGAGAAGGAGCCTCTTCTCGATGCATGAGCACGTAGAGCTGTTAAAAGGCAGGAGTGGCTCCTCAGGAGGAGGTCTCCTCGAGAGTAAGGCTTGGGGCTAATTGGCCACTCCCCTAGCCTATTTAAGGAAGGACGACAACTGATGCAATTTGTAGGAAACAACTTCGTTCATATTCCTTCGCATCTTGATTCCAGATACATTCAATGGCTCACACCACTTCTTCAGAAAGAGAATTGATAAATCTTGATAAGTCTTGATAAATCCTCCGGTATCTGTCCCCACGGCTCCCTCGGTGGTCTCCTCTTTCTCCTCCATCTTCGCTGTGTCTTTGCACCACTTGAATTTTAGGTCGATGCTGGGGCTCAGCACCCTGGACAACCCCCTTTCAGGGTGCTGTTATGATTTTAGAGACTCAGGTTAATGTCAGTGTTCCAGAAAAACCCAACTCCAATTAAAAACTCAGAGGCAAGCATTTTCTCAAAGTTCCATTTATTAGAGTAGGCATACTGGCACATCTGGGAAAATCCGAATCGGAGAGTTCCGGGTTTTCCCTCAGTAAATCAAAATCCCTAAAACCAACCCCTGACTCATCAGTCCATCACATGAACCACCATCCGTCCCATCTCGAGACATCATTCCAACCACTCCTCCTCCAGATGCAGGATTGTCTTGACCTTGACCAAAAGGAAGAATGCTATTTTGTTTAACTACATTCCCTCTACTAAATCCCCCCCTCCTACTTTCCCACACACAAGAAGATGGCAGCGTGGAAGCTTCCGGTCTCATATGGCTTCCAAAGCTGACATCTGCCTTTTCAGTTTTTGAGATTTTTTTGCATTGGGAGAAAAAAACCTAAATATACATTTTTACAGATATCATTCAGGTTTATTTTAAAGCATAAACATAGGTTTTGTCCCTGTAGCTTAATATAATTAACCCTGTGATGGAACATGTTTGTAAGCACTACTTTTATCTTTTAAAAAACATGCAATTCTTAAAATTTTGAAAGTAATTATGAAACCACATTAATGTATATATCATTTTATCTAAATTGATAAACAAGTATATAGGTATAGTAATATCATCTATTTTTCCTGAAGATAGTTGTGTGTTTAGTGTTGATTCATATGTCACTCAGCTATAACTAGTTTATCAAGTCAAGACGTTTTTCTGGGATTATCTCCTATATTCAGTGTAAGCAAAAATATATTAAATAATATAAGTAATAAATAGTGCTTTAAGAATGCTCAGTATTATACAAAGTAAAAATACTTGGGATTGCATTAAAATGTGAATTTTTTCTGTATCTTTCCTTTTTGTGCTGCTGTTGGTCTGTCCCCTGAATCATACTAGCTCGAGGTAGTCGCATTCCTCGACCTAGTGTGAGTCAGGGATGCAGTCGGGAAGCCAGTCGGGAAAGTAGCAGGGATACAAGCCCTGTCCGCTCTTTTGCACCCCTTGGTAAGTACATGGAGAGCTTATTATGCATGGTTGTTTGCTTCTGATTATCTGCTAATATAAGATGAAGTAAAAATAACAAGTAAATATTTTTCTGTATAAAAGAACTGATTTGCCTACTTTGGCTGAAGAATTTATTCATCTGAAGAGCTTAAAAATTTCCTGTAGAATTTTAAGAGTAATTGCACAATCCAAAGGCACATGCATAAGTATTTCTAAAGTTTTGTCGCATACATCAGTAATTTCTTCAATATATATGTTTCTGATTAATTTTTATTAAACTGAAAATAATTTTAGCAGAAAATCTGTCAAATCTCAAATTCAAGTTTCGAAGTTCTTGTTAAATGCAGGGGAATGAAATTTGATGGGAAAAACTAATGATAGTCACTCACCTCAACTGTACACTGAGGTGTAGGTATATTTTTCGTTTCTATGGTGCATAATTTTATTCATTACTTTTTTCTGTAACGTATTACATTTGTTTTCATTTTTCTCTAAATATTAGATTTGTTTTGATTTGATCTCTGCTTAATATTTTAGATAATTGTTTAATGTAAAAGTCATTATTCATATGATTATAGTGATGGCAGTGAAGATTCAAAGGACCTTGTATTTTGCTACCATGCAGAACTTGATGGCTTAGTCACTCAAAAAAATTATATAAATTTTTGAAAAAGATCAGACTGTAATTCTTATCAGGTTATTTTATGTCATATTGTTGCCATATAATGACAAATAACATAATCACATAACAGGAATAGAAGAATGATTAGTAATTTGAATATTTTTAATCATACTACTTAATGGGCAAATCTTACATAGGCAATTCAAAATCTGTATTTCATTTTATGATTCTGGCACGCTTTCCAGTGTTCATTCTTTTGAAAATGTAACATTCTAACCTGTTAACTGGCTCTTTACATCGTAAAGAGTAAATTGACTTGAGTTTCTGATTTCTAATGAAATCAGATGAGTACTGAATTAACAAAAATATTCTTCCTTGTAGTTATATTTTAATGTAACAAGTTTAAGTGTTATTAATTAAAGCTATCAATATTTCTTTTTTTAAAAAATCCATAGTTTTTTACATCTTTTTCAGGAAAGATTTTTCAGGAAAAAAAGGCTTACAGCAGGTTTAAAATACTATTTTAAAGCATCATGTTTTGTGTGTGAAATCCATCAGTACAATGGCACTGCTTGATACCTGCTTATGAACTTATTTTAATTAACATCTCAAGATTTAGTTGCTTTTAATTCAGAAAAAATAACATTTAGTGTTTCTTTCTAATAAAAAGATACATAGAATCATAGGAATTGAATATACGACTATACATGTGCACACATAAAAATATAACGTTTGTTTTATATGCATCTGTTAATTTTGACTGCAGCAGATTGTAATTTAAACAATGAAAAATAGTCACTGTGCTTCTGCTACCCTTGTTTTAATCAATTACGGCTAAATTGTTTTTATGATTTGCAAGATATACGATGAATTAAATCACATTAATTATGTATGTTATATCGCAAAATTTGAATCAATGCATTTTTATTTCAATATACTTTACAAATTTAACAAGAACTTCAATAATATTGTCTGTAAATTTCTAAGGTGAACAGCTGTCCTATATCCTTAGCTTCTGCAGTGTCTGCAATGAAGTGAATATTACTTAGAAACACTTAAACTAAATAAAAATTATAATAGTATTTTAACAACCAAGAATATGATTTCATGCCAAAATTTAAAACTGATTATTTCCAATTCCTGCATCTTCTTTATAAAATTATAAATTGCTTTGCACTTTATTAATCTTTTTAGGGTATAAGCAAGACTAGAAATGCTTTCTATAGGTAGTTCTTGACTTACAACCACAGTTGGGACTGGAACTTCCATTGCTAAATAAGGTGGTCATTGAGTTCAGCTGAGTTTACAGCCTTTTTTTTACCATGATCATTAAGTAAATTTGGCTTCCACTTCACTTGTTGGAAACCTTCACTTGTTGGGAAGGTTGCAGATGGTATAGAAATATAATAAATAATAATGGTGAGCATGTGATCCCAGGATACTGCAACCATTGTAATTACATGCCAGTTTTTATCACATGACCACAGGGGTGCAGTAGTCATAAGTGTGAGAACTGGTCATGAGTCACTTTTTTCAATTCTGTCATAATTGCAAACAGCTAACAAACAGATGGGTGTAAGTCAGTGGTGGGTTCCTCCCAGTTCCGCCGAGCCGGTAGCGGTGACAATATGATGTCACCGAACTGGTTCTGTCACCACCCCCACCCCCGTGTTATTCTTACCTTTTATTTGGCCCCACCCCCAATCTATTGCTGCCTCCTGAGTCCCAGCTGATGGCTAGAGGGAAAAAAACTGTTTAAACTCTTGCCGTGGGGCTTCAAAGGGCTGCCCTACAGCTGATCAATGTTAAAAGAAAACAAATGAGTAGACCAGTGCCTTCAAAAATACATGAGTAGATCAGTGCCTGCAAAAATATATGAGTAGATCAGTGCCTGCAAAAATACATGAGTAGATCAGTGCCTGCAAAAATACATGAGTAAATCAGTGCCTGCAAAAATAAATGGGTAGATCGGTACCTCTGCTAAATCCTAAATAATTGTCACATGACCATCAAGCCATGCCCACAAAATAAGCCACGCCCACAGAACCGGTAGTAAAAAAATTTAGAACCCACCCCTGGCATAAGTCAAGGAGTAGTCTGGGGTTTTTTATAAAATAGTTCCAAGTGATATGTTCTGGATAGATGAAATATTACCATAGACAACCAGGAGAACTTAGACAAGACTGTTACACTCTAGTTTTTCATTCAGTAGCCACAAGAATATGTGAAATGATAGTACCCACTTAATCACCTACATGCCACTTAATCTATATATAAAGTAGCTAAGGAGCTAATTTTTAATTCTAAAAAATCACATGTATTTCATCGCTTTGATTCATTTTGTGTGTAAATTGGCTGGTAGATGCAATCCCCATTGACCGAACCTTCTAAACCAGTTCTTGCATTCCACCTGCTTCAAAGGTGTGAACAATCCCTGCCCAGAATGGTCATTTCAAGCTTGTAGCATTTTGCAATATAATTTAGCTTAGCTGAGCTGAAAAGTTTGGAAGGATAAGACGTGGCTAGCATTGGACTGTGAAGAAAGCTAGGATCTAGCCAAATAAGGTAGGAGAGATAAATTCTTCATTAATCCTGTAGCAATGAGTTCCATATTCTTGTCAGAAAAACAACATAGCGGTGCCCATAGGACTTTTACCTTTTGTCTTCCTTGTAGTTTGATCAATTACTACAGCTTTGATATCTTAGTAAATCCAATGAGAGAAATAATTATCTTTCCATCCCCAACATCACTTACAGTCTCCTTTGCATCCACTTCAAATAATCACAGAGTCCTGTAAATATATTTATTTCAGCCACTAGCCTGATGTTGCCACTAACAGTATTTCTGAACAATTTTCAGTAGCACAGTTCTGAATATACCGTGGCAGAATTTGGACACAAGTGGTTGACCATAGGAGCTATAAGTTGTTTTAGATGTTCCACAACAAAGACTCATTGTAATTTCACCCTTGGTTACTATTCACTATGTGAATCAGTCTCCAGAGACAGGCTGATTTCTCACTATGCCTAGAACTTGCTTCATTGCTCTCTCTGCAGTTTTCCTGTTCTGTATTATTATAATAACAGAGAGGGTTCATATGGTCCTGTTATTATAGCTTCCAGGCATCACTCCAGATCTACTGGTGCTCTCTACTCTCCAGATGTTTATGGGGCTACAGGTGAAGGATGAGTACTCTTTCCTATCATTTGTGCCATCATTCTGGATTAATTTTTACAATATTTGGTTTCCCATATTGTCTATTTTTATTGTTTTCTACATTAGCTTGTATTCATAATTTTGGGATAATTGAAGTATGTGAAACAATGCTTTCATTCCATATACCCTAAACTTTTTCTCCTCCTAATTTAAGGTGAATGTTGCCTTTTTTTGTTTCATTCTTTATTTCTAAAGCTTTATTAATGCATGTTTCTTTTACATTCACAAAGATACAGCTTATATTGACCAAGTTCCTTAATATGGTTCTTAATTTCTAAACCAGTAAAGACCAGACTGAACACATTTTAATAGGAGATTTATATAAGTTGTCAGTCTTTGAGTTCCTGTATAATTATGCTATCGATAGAATTTTGTTTTGATATTATAGAAGCTACAGAAAATAATTGTAAAATAACATGCATTTACATTTGCATTTAAGTATCAACATTACAGTGCAATTCAATTTTATCAGAAAATTTTGGGAACTCAATTTGGTAAACATGGTTCTTTTCAGGGAGGACAAGGAGAAAATGATGACACATAGCTGACTTCATCATGCAAATGCTATAAGTTATATACTTAAATTGGATATTAGAAATTAGTATTAGATCAAACTTTCTTTGCAGTTTTTACTATAGCAAATCCTTAAAAATGTCATTTTCACCTTTTCCAAAGGTACTTTGGAAAAACCTAAGGAAAATTTTATCTGCAGATACAATTGCTTGATATGCATGTATTAACATTGTCTAGATTAGAGCCTATTACACTTCCTTGATTTAATAAATCAAATGTCATCTGGGATTAGTAGTAAGGAACCAAAAGGGATAGAATTTATATATTTCAGATATTTGTTCCTTTCCAAATAAATATTATATTTCCATTTTTTAAAACAATATATTAAACTTTCTAAGTCAAGTCAAATTAATTAATTTAATTAATTAATTGTTTCTTTATGCTGTTTATTTCAGGTTTTGGAATTAGTCAATCAAGCCGATTGTCTTCATCAGTTAGTGCCATGCGTGTCTTAAACACAGGCTCAGATGTTGAAGAAGCAGTAGCAGATGCTTTGGTATGTTTTTGTGGGGATAACAAAGTAGGATTTTTATTTTCTTATGCTTTATTATATTATTGTCTAATTTAATTATTGATTCTGCCAAGTTAAATGATGCTCCTTTCCTAATAAATGTTAGTCCATATCTTTTTTCTTTATATAAACATATTTTTCTTAAGCCTATATGTTCTCTGAAACCCAGGCTAACTTGTCTTCTACCTGTTTTATAAGATAAAAGATAATGTCTTGCATGTAAATGTGTTGTATTCTGTGATACTGATGTGAGAGAGGATTATGCATAATTTTGCAGAGAGTAGTGTTAGCTACACCTATTATTACTTTAAAACAAATATAAATACAAATCACTGGCTGAGAAATCCAGCTGAGTTAATAAAATAATATTTTAATTAGGTATCATGACACATGTCGCCTTTATAAGCCCTACTTCACATCTCAGTTTTTTTCCACTCTGCTCTTTGATCTCACAGTAATAATCTGATGGCTTCAACAGGAATTCAATTTATATCAAAATTGAATTCTTGTGCTGTAAATCATATCTCCCTCTCCCTCCCTCTCCCTCTCTTTCTCTGTGTGTATTTTGATTCTACCTGCTTAGCATATTTGCTAACAAGCTATTCAATGTTTATATTCATAACATTTGTTTTTTCTATAATGCTCTCAGCTGTTAGGAGACATTCGGACAAAGGTATAACTATTATTGTTTTCCTATTAATATTTATTTATTTATATATATATATATCCTAAACTTTATAATATATAAACAAAACACTATTTTGATAAATAGGCTTTATATTCTGCATACATGTTTTAAATTACCAAAAGATTCTAAATAGGTTTATATTGTAAATGTAAATTAAATTTAAGTAAATTCCAGATATTTGTCTGTATGTTTTTTTTTAAAGTAATGCAGCCCCAGCAGGACAAGCTATAATGTGAAATCACTAGAACATCTGCTGTGTTTTATCTCACCTATAGCAGTTATAATAATGACTGGGGAGAATGTAATTTTAATTAGATCTTTAGTTTAAATATTTCCTTTTGCAGTTAAATAACAATAAGCATTTCCTCATTTTAGTGATGTCTGAAGATAGTAGTAGGATCTGGAAAATTGAACATCTGAACTGACTGATAAAAGGAGCTTATTTTGCCATTGTTTATCTTATGATTTTTTCCTGTATAATAGAAAAAGCCAGTTCGAAGGAGGTATGAATCTTATGGAATGTACTCTGATGATGATGCTAACAGTGATGCTTCCAGTGCCTGCTCAGAAAGATCCTATAGCTCACGAAATGGCACAATACCCACCTACATGCGACAGACAGAAGATGTCGCTGAGGTCCTTAACCGCTGTGCAAGTTCCAACTGGTCAGAGAGAAAAGAAGGTCTTCTTGGTCTACAAAATTTATTAAAAAATCAGAGGACATTAAGGTAAGAAATTTATTTTCATTGTACTCAGATATAAAAGTATTACTTTTAATAGTGCACATTTTAGTCTCAATCTTATTAGTTGCTTTCAGTAGAAAACATATATTTATAATCTTAAATTATATTTATAAGACCACCTAACTCTAGATGACTTCAGGCAGCAAACAATAAAAATCAAGAATAAAAGCAATCAGAAAAAAATGGTTAATGTGAAGATACTTTCTGTAATCAATCTCATATATGCACCATCCTAGAGGAGTTCTGCACTCACCAAAACATGGGAGAAGAACCAGTTCTTCAAGGAGGAGTGGAGAGATCATTCAGACCTCTATGTGCTGTTCCAGAGAGCATGCATTATTACAGAAAAGCATGCTTATAGACCATAGGTGGAGGGAGGGATCAATAATAGCAAACTGAAAAGTAGTCAGAGTGATCTGACCATGACAGAACTGGCAGTAATGTATCCCAGCTGCAAATCTCTTGTCCTAAGACAAAAACTATATCCAATGTGCAATCTTTGGTGTGTCAGACCATTACCCTCCACCTTCCTTGGCCAAGGAATCAATCCAACAACCACCCACACAGCTACAATCACAGCTGCTCTTGCTGTCAGACACTCAGCAGTTCAGTGTTCCATAATGCCACAAGTATCCAGAGTTAGTGCAAGTTCAACCCATTCCAGTTTTACACAACAACTCCTAGTCTCAATCTATAGTGGCTTTCCAATCTAATAATCCAATCAGCTAAACCACAGGTCATTTAAGAAATTGTTTCATAAAGTCCACGGGTGAAATCCAAAATGAGAGTCTGGACCTGGCTGTGAGAGATGTATGTCTGGACTATTGTAACGCTCTCTACATGGGGCTCCCCTTGAAGAGCACCCGGAGGCTCCAACTGGTCCAGAATGCGGCCACGCGGGTAATTATGTAACACCGCTCCTGCGCAAGCTTTACTGGCTCCCGGTGGTCTTCTGGGTGCAATTCAAGGTGTTGGTTGCCACCTTTAAAGCGCTCCATGGCATGGGCCCTGGGTATCTACAAGACCACCTTCTGCCACCGATAGCCTCCCATTGACCGGTATGCTCCCACAGAGAGGGGTTCCTCCGGGTGCCGTCAGCTAGACAATGCCAGCTGACGACCCCCAGGGGGAGAGCATTCTCTGTGGGGGCCCCTACCCTCTGGAATGAGCTGCCCCCGGAGAATTCGTAGGATTACTGACCTGCGTACCTTTCGCCGTGCCATAAAAAAATTACTATTCCAACAAGCAGGGCTGGCCTAAATAATAATAATATTTTTACTATTTTAATGGGTTGTTTTATTAGAATTTTCGGCCAATTGATTTAATTGTTTTAACTTGTTTTTAATTTTTCTATTGTCATAGTTTTATTTCTGGCTGTACACTGCCCTGAGTCCTTCGGGAGAAGGGCAGTATAGAAATTTAATAAAATAAATAAATAAATATATATATATATGTCCGGACAGCTGCAGGAGTCGGCAGTAACAGAAAAAATTATCTAAATACTTGCACTTTACCCTAAGCTTAATTTTTATACAGATATGATTTTCAGGGAAATTGAGGAATCTAAAACACATGCACAGATTTCACTCATTGTGATATTTAAGTTCAGAAAAAAATTAAATAACAATAAAGTATGTTTTCCTAAGCTTGACTGCCATGTTGAAAGGATTCAGATAAGCACAGAGAAGAAGAGAAGAACAAACTATCTTGTGTTTAGTGCTGTGCAGATGAGAGATTGCTTGAGTGATGGTAGTTTGGTAGACAAAACAAATTCAATACCCTCACTCTCTGCAACCTCCAAATGGCACTATATGTAGAATGATTATCTTACAATCTGTACTCAAAGGCATTGTTACATTATTTTTTTAAGCTCCTGTCAGAAAGTCACTTAATACAGTATTAAAGTTTGTATTAAAGCAGGAATGTATTTCAGTCCATTGTTTTTGAAGCAATCAAGACAATTAATATAATACACATAATTATTATAATTACATAATTACTCAAATTATATAAATGCATCATAAATTACATCAATTAGGTAAATTTGCATTTAACAGACACTCGGATCCAAAGGATATCCCATGTCTCCAAGTAGTCCATAAAATTGAACTTTTCACAGAGACAGGATCTAAGAAGATTTTCAGAACAAAAATGTTAGACAAGGAAAATGAAGCTATTACAAACACAGATGTTAACTTTCAATCCTGGGAAAGGGGATGAAGTAATTGTACTACCCAAGCCTTTAAGAAACATTTATTGATCTAAGTATTACATACATTTTCTGAAATAAGCTAATTCAAATGCATAATTACATTTCAAATGTTCATTGTATTCCATGTTCAATCTATTATACTTAACATAGCCATGAATTTTGACTCATAACATTTTTCACAGCAGTAATTGTGTCATGGGATTTAATCCATATAGTCCATGGAATTGAAGAATGTTACAGTTCAAAGTCACCTCTGATAGCAAGAGTCAGAAGATATACTCATTTAAATTTGGCCTCTTTCTTAAAGTAGATTTGTGTATTGCAAAACAACTAGCTCAGTTTGCTTCATTTTTAAAAAAAATGGACATTACTTACTATATTCACTTGAAGGAAGACTGATTAGCCCTTTTGCAAATAAATTATTTGTAGGATTATTTTGTGGCCATCAAACAAAAGCAGATATTCTTGAAAGCAAGGGAATGAGAGAGGACAAAAGCAGCTTTTAGGTCCTGTGTATACAAAAATACTGAAAGTCAAAAGGATTCCCAAACACTACTCTATATAATAGCCTTATAAGTCTAGTTTTTTTACCTTTGAGAAGAGTGCAAGATCTCAATAAAATCTATATGTCTCATTCTCTCCCACACCTGTACAAGGCAGTCAATACAAAATAGTAGGATGGTTTCTTCATCCTTTTTATTTGTATATGCAGGCAGAATTAATACAAGGCAGCAGCAGTTGCTTAAAATGAACCTTACATAACACGAAACACTCAACTATCAGTCAGATATTTGCCTATTCAGACATAGAGAATTCATTGCATTAAGGCGGGTATTATCAGTAACTTAAATTTTTACAGAAGTGTGATTTTTTCTGGTTTAGTCTTAGACTTTCGTTAAATAATGGAATTGGATGCCAAGAGTCAGAGTAGGAAAAGCCTGTACCAGGAAATAGCTGATTTGTTTTAACAATACCCTGTTTTCCCCAAAATAAGACATCCCCTGATAATAAGTCCTATTAGGCTTTTGAGTGCATGGCAATAAGGCCAAGCACTTATTTCAGGGTTCAAAAAAATATAAGATAGGGTCTTATTGTCAGGAAAACACCGTACTATCATTTGCAACTGTTATTCACATGACCCAGTTTTCTCTATTTTCTGAGGTAAAAATAAGAATCCATTCTGAATTCTCTTCAGGAAGGGTCTTGATAGCTCAGGGACAGCATGGATGGAAAGAACAATGAGGCTCTTTATGTGACTTATCAAAAATTACTGAAGGAATAACTATTTCTATTGTATTAAGGGTACCTCATAACGACTTTACAAAGGGGAAAATGAGATTTAAAAAGCAATTTTTAGACAAGTATTGATACTCCTCAACTTACCATCATTTGTTTAGCCACTATTTAAATAGTCATAAGTGAACAGTGATTTATAGCCAGTTCCCGCACTTACAATTATCACAGCACATGATCAAAATTTGAATATATGGCAACTAGCATGTATTTGTGACAATTACAGCATCCCAAAGTCATGTGATCTCCATTTGTGACCTTCCCAGCCAGTTTCCAATGAACAAAGCCAATGGGGAAGCCAGATTTGCTTAACGACAGTGGCTCATTTAACAACTGCAGTAATTTGCTTAACAATTATGCTAAAAAAGCTCATAAAAATCACTTGATTTACTTGACAACCACCTGAGCAATAAAACTATGGTTCCAGTTATGGTTATAAGTCAAGGACTACCTGTAAAATGGCTTAAGAGGGCATATATGATAAATGTTTGCGGTGCTGACCCTGAAATAAAGCTTTTTTCTTTCAAAACAATAAGGGCATCCACTTATTCCATGCTGTCATTTTCCTTAAGGACATATGTGATAAAACATCAGTCCAACTCATATTTTCTGCAGAATCTTCTTTTAAGATTAGAATTAGAATATTCTCTATATACCGTGTTTTCCCCAAAATACGACCTACTCAGAAAGTAAGTCCTAGCTTGATTTTTACATATGCGCCCAATATAAGCCCTACCCACCCCCAAAATTGCTTAGCGCATTGTAAGCCACCCTGAGTCTCTGGAGAAGGGCGGCATATAAATCAAATTAAAAAAAAAAAGCCCTAATTAAGACCCCGCCCACTCCAGGGTGCACAGATAAAAATTAAGCTGGGGGGTGCACTACTACTTACCTTCAGATAGTTGCAACCAGGCCTCACAACCTTGGCTCATTTCTTTTGCTACAGGTGGCAAGGCTTTCCTGAAGGCCTTTCTAGCCGATAATAGAGCTCCAGATCGATCCAGAGCTCTGTTATTAGCTGCTGAGGCCTTCAGGAAAGCCTTACTGGCCTTGCCAGACGAAGAAGTTCCTGAAGACCTTTGATAGCGAAAAAGAGGCTGGAGGTGATGCGCACAAGTAAGGTGAGTCAGTGGACAATTTCCCCCCAAAAAATAAGATGTGGTGCCTTTTTTGATGGCAAAATATAAGATGGTCTTATTTTCGGGAAAACATGGTAGGTAAAACAGGGCAATGTATTATTAAAAATTCTTTGGATTTTATGAGATCATCAACAAATTATATTTTTAAAAAATGGAATTGCAAACATTTTAAAGTAAATTAGGACATAGATTTTTTGAAGTTCTTCACATCCCTCTGAAGTTTTACTAAAGTAATATTTTATCATTTTGGCAGTCGTGTTGAATTAAAAAGATTGTGTGAAATCTTCACGAGGATGTTTGCTGATCCTCATAGCAAGGTATGTATTTCCATTTTATTATTTACTAGGCATTATATAGATTAAAATTCTAAAAGCTTTATTATTGGTGTGGCTTCACTCACAAAGCTAAATGATAAGATATAGGCCCATGGATTTCAAGTATTGATGTTCTTCTCCAATTACACAAGTCCAGGATTCCTAAATGCAAGATAGGACCTCACCAGATTCAGATAATTCTTGCTTAGAGACCAGTCACTTAATGACTGTTTCAAGTTACAATGGACTTTAAAAAAACCTCATTACAGCTCATTCCCAAAATCACAACCACTGCCACAGTCACCCACCCCTTGGTCACATAATTGCTTTTGGGGCATTTGGCAACCAGCTCAATTGAGAATCATTTGCAGCATCTTGCAGTCATGTGGCTGTGTTTTTTCTCCAGCAAAATTTGAGGAGAATAGATTTTTTAATTTACTAAATGACTATAGTGACTCACTTTATAATCGTTGCAAAATCAAATCAGATCACAGAGTGATCTATTTAACTACCACATGATTTACTGACTAAAATTCGAAGCCCATTTGAAGTTGTTAAGTGAGGACTACCTATACATAGTGTGGACCTTACTTCACATTTAATTCACATCCATAAATCTAATGTAGAAACCTCAGAAGTGCTTAACTTATTATTCAAGTTATCTGTAATGTATGGGCAAATAATGTTTTCCCTTAAGTAGCAGTGGCTTGAGACTCCGGAAAGCATTTTGTTAAACCATTAAGATATATATATATATACCTTTGAATCATTTTGTTGTCTTTTTCAGGCCTTTATTCAATCCAGTTCTTCATTTCTTTTTTCTTTCCCCTATTTTTAGAGTCTTCTAATTTCTTTTTAATATACAAAATGGATGTTTTCTTTGTCTTGTTTTGTCTCTGTGTAACATTGAGAATGAAGCATCTGCTGAAGAAAGAAACAAAAAAACCCAGTATCTTTTGGCCAAGCCAAGAAGAGAATCACTTAGTGAGTCTTTTAGGGAGAATGCAGATATTAGTGGAACAATCAATAACTCCAAGCCCAATTATGTGATATTTAGCAGAAGTCATAATATCAGTATTGGGGCATTTCAAGCTTTCTGTTCTCCTGCAGCAAGCCAACCCATTGGTTTGTGTACTTATCAAATAAAAATTGCAAAAGGAGGGGCTTGTGTTAGTCTGTTAGTCTGTGGTAGCCAAATTTTAGGCAGAATTTGGTAGCAAACACCTTTCCAACTAGCAAATGTAGTAAAATGAGCTGTAACTGTGCACGTGATGCTTGTTCTGACCCGGCTCCCAAACACTACAACTACGCTATTTGTAACTAAACGTTCCCTTTATTAGGAGTGCTAGCAACCCCGGCAAAGTGTCTCTCTCTCACAGCAGGCTAACGAAGTCTCCAAGTGCCTGTGGAAAGCAAAGCTTGCTCCCTTTCCCCTGAAATGATTTCGATGCACTAGGAGTCTCTCTCTGTCTCACCACAAGCGTAACAGAAGTCCTGGAAGGTGCGCTCACTCTTTTCCCAGCAATAGACACCCACACACACACTTTGAAGGCGCGCCCAATTCTCAGTGCCTTAGAATTCCGATACAGTTCCAGACAGGATTCAGAAGTTTGGACTATCAGTGGCTGACTGACAGGAAGACCAATAGTTGTCTGCCACACCTGTTCATCTCCACCCCCTGCCTTTTATCCCCAGAGCTAGGGTGGTGCTTAGCTAGCAGCGGTGGCTCTTCCATCCCGATGACCAGTCCATAGAGTCCCGCTGCTCTCCTCTGCCATCCGCACATCAGGCATGGGACCCAGCTGTTCCTCCTCTTCCTCATCAGCAATCTCCGGACCTGGGGACAATTGACTAATGGACAGCCAAGGCTCCACCTCTGTCTCTATCTCTCTCAGTTCCAGTCCCTCTTCCCCCTCAGAGCTCTCAGATTGCCTTGATGCTGGCCCTGATTCCCACTCTGCCTCAGCTGCTGGAGGGCCAGCGACTGACAAGCCACAACAATGTGACGCATCTAATGAAGTGAGCTACAGCTCATGAAAGGTTATGCCTTTTAATAACATGTAGTAATCAGAAAATCAGTAATTCCAGACTGTTTTGCACATCAAGTACAAATTGAAATTATTTCTTTCACCCACCATCACACGGCAGTAAAGAGCTATTCTCTCTCTCTCTCTCTCTCTCACACACACACACGTGTTAGATTTGATCAACAACTGAACACAAGGCACACGTGCTTCCAGTTAAAAATTAGATGTTCCTCTTTCCACATATTACCAATATATTCCCACTTTTCAGACTTAGAGGAAAGTAGAGGCTATTAAGAGCAGGATTAAACAAACAGCCTTGTAGTCTTTTTTTTTTTCATTGCCCAACTAATTGGGGAGTAAAATTAATTATTTGATCTATATTTCCTAGCCTCTGGGGAGAAAATATTAAATCCTAAATAATAACTAGGTAAATACTAGATTTTGGAAATTGAATCAATTATATTTACTAATGGCTCTGTTTTCATTTAAGAATTTATAGCCATTTTTTTTTCTTCAGATAAAGGTTTGCCTCAGAGGGAACATTGTTCTCCAACTGTTTGTAAGCCACCCAGAGTTGCTGCAACAGTGAGATGGACTGCATATTATCATAATCATAAGTTTATTTGTCGAGTATATATATGATAACAGGTAAAAGTATAAACATAATTTGAATACATGAAAAGAGTAAGTAAAAAGGAATATTAGGACAGGGATAGTAGGCATGCTGGTGTACTTATGCACGCCCCTTACAGACCTCTTAGGAATGGGGTGAGGGAAACAGTAGACAGTTTAAGGTTAAAGTTTTGGGGGTTTGGAGAAGAAACTACAGAGTCAGGTAGTGCATTCCAGGCATTGACCACTCTGTTACTGAAGTCATATTTTCTGCAATCAAGTTTGGAGCAGTTTACCTTGAGTTTGTATCTGTTATTAGCTCGAGTATTGTTGTGGTTGAAGCTGAAGTAGTCATTGACAGGAAGGACATTGTGGCAGATAATTTTATGTACTATGCTTAGGTCAGACTGAAGTTGGTGTAGTTCTAAGTTGTCTAAACCTAAAATTTGGAGTCTGGTGGCATAAGGTATTTTATTGCAGTTAGAGGAATGGAGGACTCTTCTCATAAAATATCTCTGGACTCTCGATTGTATTTATGTCCGATATGCAGTATGGGTTCCAGACAGATGAGCTGTATTCAAGAATTTTGACCACTTGTTGTCTGTTTGACAGGAAGGCAGCTATCCATTTATGTAGGAGTCCAGAAATGCCATAGGATTTTAGTTTTATAAGTAATTTGTTGTGTACCACTGAATCAAAAGCTTTACAGAAGTCTATGTAAACTGCGTCTATTGCTTTACCCTGGTCAAGATGTGTGGTCCATATGTTTTTACAATGTAGTAGTTGTAGATTACAGGATAATTTTTTCGGAAACCAAATTGTTTGTAGGAAAGTAGGTTGTTTGTCTCTAGGTGTAGTGTAATAGATTGATTAATGATTGATTCCATGACTTTGCAGGTGACGCAACATAAAGAGATTGGTCTGTAATTTTCAACTAGGCTAGGGTCTCCCTTTTTGAAGATAGGTATGACCTTGGCTTGTGACTATTGGTAGGGCAAGGTGCTGGTACTGAAAGATTTTTCAAAAATTATGCTTAGAGGTTCTGCAATTGCAGTGGAAAGATTTTTTAAGAAGTATGCACATAGTCCATCAGGTCCAATAGATAGAGATGGTTGTAGATTGTGTATTGCCTTTTCAACATTGTCTTCTGTAAAATCAATATGTATAAGATCATCGTAATCGTTGTAATTATCTGTAGTACGACTGGGAAATATGGGTATGTGTTGTTGCTGTTTACAAAGACTGAGCCGAAGAACGTGTTAAAGAGATTGGCTTTAACTGTTTCATCAATACAGTCTTCATTGTTTGGTCCTTTTAGAGGTGGGATGGATCTCGAGTCTTTAAGTTTGTTTTTTACAAAATTATAGAAGGCAAGGGTGGATTTTGTGCATAGAAGGTTTTCTTCTTGCTTGATGTGATAATTGGTGCATTCAGTCTTTATTTGTTGGCATAAGTTTTTGTAGCGGTTTTTGAAGTTAGCTACGTTGTTAGTTTTGTTTTTTCGCCAAAGAGATTTTTGTCTGGATTGTAATTTCCTTATTGTTATTGGTAGTTTATTTTTTCTGGTTTTGTGGGATGTTAGTGGTACGTAAAGTTTAATGATTCTTTTGACTTCGCGCAAAAAAACGCTGTAATGGTCATCAGCAATATTACAACCAGAAAATAGAATTTGCCAATCAAGAGATGAGAGTTCATTGTCTATGAGATCACAGTTGGCTTTTTTAAAGTTATAACTGGGAATCCCATCATTATGATGATTTTTGAGAGGGTGTAAATTGAGACAAAAGTCAATCATGCTGTGGTTGCTGTTGGAGAATAGTTCTTTTATTTGTAGTCCATAAGTTGAATTTAAACTGTTGCAGAAGATGAGATCAAGGCAGTTGATCAAGTCCCAGATTAGTTACAGTATTGTACAGGATTGCATGTATAGGTTCAGTTGTACATTCATTTAGGGTCCAATTAATAAATGGTAAGTTAAGGTCACCAAGAAAGATTATTGGGTGTGGGCAGGAGGCTGTCCAGGTTAGTAGTGAAGTTAACTTGTTTGCATGTTCAATGTCGTAATCTGGGGCTCTGAAACAAAGTAAGAATCGAAATGTGGTATTTAAGGACAGGTCGCAGATGATGGTCTCAGGAAGAGCAGGTTTGCATGTAACTTGAATATTTTTTAGATGTAAGGACTTTTTGTAGAAGATAGCAACATCACCTGCTCTACGGATTTCATGATCTGACCAGTAAACATGATAGTCTCTTATTGTAGTAATGGAGTCAGGGAGGGATGTATTCAGCCATGTTTCACAGACAAATATAATGTCGCATATAGCCGTATTCAGTAAGAGGAGGAATTCAGGTATTTTATTTACAATGCTTCTTGCATTAAGTAGCTTGCATTTAAGGTCAGTAGTAGTAGTAGGAAACAAACAAAGAAAAAACTTCATTTACCTCATTAATGAAATAAAACACTGTTTTTTATAATAATCTATTTTTATTCCATTGCAAGAAGCTTCAATTTTCATAGATTCCAAAATATTTCAAATAATATAATCACTTACCTTTCTCCCCCTATGAATTTCAGTGGCTTGGTCAGATTTTAGTAACTCCACTGTTAATTTGAGCATCCTAACATTCTTTTTTCAGAATATCTGGGAGAAGTCAGAGTTGTGTTTTTATATTAGTGACTGTTCAAAGTTACAATGTTATTGAAACAGTGACTTATGACCAGTTTTCACACTTAAAATCATTGTAACATCTCCATGGTCACATAATCAAAATTCAGGTGCTTGGCAGTTGGTATGTATTATGATGGTTGCAGTGTCCCACAGTCATATGTCATCATTATAACCTTCCTGTCCAGCTTCCAACAAGCAAAGTCAATGGGAGAAATCATATTCCCTTAACAACTGTATGATTCACTAACAACCACATTGATTTACTTAACAACTGTGACAAAAAGGTCTTAAAATGAGGCAAACCTCACATAATTGCCTTGCTTAGAAACAGAAATTTTGAGATCAGTTGTGATCATAAGTCAAGGCTACCTGTATCCAGCCCAATCTAATATGCTAACCAAATGAAAGCCAAATTAAAACCCAGCTCTCTGAAATAAGTAGTAAATGACATTGCTTCTGCTGTTAAGTTTGCTGTTATAAAGTTTTCAGGATATTTGTTACCCTGCTGATATTATAGGTTTTGATGTAGACTAGCTTACAAAACTTCATATTTACTTAACTCTTGATTCAATAACTCTGTATGAAATAGCATTTGCATCAACAAACTTTCTAGATATATTAAGTGATGCACGTTGGTGCTTTAATTAGGTTATTCAGCTTGACACCACATTTCTGATGAAGTATTATTAGTAAAAAGAATGCGATAACATCTTATTTTCATCATTTTGTTCTTAAGGACAATCAGAAGTTTAAATTCAGCATCACACCAAACAAACTTCCAAATGACTCTGTACTTGTTCTGTATTTATATTTCATTATTTAGTTATGACCCATCTTTCTACATAAAATTTACCCACAGTGCAGACATTTCTGAAAGAGGTTATAATTAAAACTTCTTGTTTACTGAATTCTCAGCAAAAGGGAGTTAATTACCCTAATTATACCTCACACTAATGCTACCTCACACTACCTCACTCCATGCTGCATTTTGATATTTTGTCTTGCTAGTATTGTATTTCTAAGAACATCAACTTTGTAAGAACTAATATACCTAGGATAAACTTGCTCATGATCTTTTTTTACACTGTTTGATATTACAATCAGAAAAAATTTCCTAGGATAAGTAATCCATTATAACTGAATAATATATTGATTTCCAATTTTTTCCTTAATATAGCTTCCTAATTTTTCACTTTAGGTTACCGGTATTTCTTGCAAATAGCTCTGTGCCAATGGAATAAGAAAATCAGTATATGAAAACTGTAATACAATTAAGTTTGATGTACCAATTTTAGAGAAATGGTCGATAAATTGATACTTAAACCTATGGAAACTGTGTCTTTCTCTACTCATACCCAGAAGGGTAGCGGATATATTATATTAAGGAATAAGACTTTACATTCAAGCTGTTGTAAATCTTACTTGCAAGATTTTTATTTTTTAATATTTTAGATATTATTTGCTGCACAAATGAAGGAAAAATGAAGAATTAAAGAGGAAATAAAGTACAAGCTTTATGGAGTGATTATAATCTTATTATGTGTAGTGTAAAATAAATGTAGGATTAAAATTGAGTCAACACGATGGTTTCTGCAAGAAATATTCCATCTCCACCCTGCTTCAGATAACTGGCATTTTCAATTTGCTCCTACTTTTTCTGATAATAAATATTTGAACAACAGTTGATATCAATGATGCTGAATTTTAATACTTGATGAATCTGATTTAATTCACTGGAAAAAGTTCTGCATCTTTTGTTGTAAATTATTCTACTTATGGATGCATTTTAACTTCTGCGAGCTTTTCTGTGTTTGCTAGAAATATAAGTCTTAGGTGTGTACCTTTAATTTGATCTGTTTATAGCAATCATTCTAAAAAAAATTGATAAGTCCTTTGGCTGTGTTTGAAGATGTTTATTGACTTAATTGTCTAATGGCACTTTGTTTTAGGAGCCCATAGGGCTCAGTAAAATATTTAAGCTTATATAGATAAGATATAGATATATCAGATAAGTAGCTAAAATTCTGTTACTTGAAGCACCATGTCAGGTTATTCAATTCTGTAAATATTGCAAACAAGTTATTTTCTGCCATAGTAGAAAATAATAGACTTCAGTTCTATTGCATTTGTATCTATAGTATACCCCAAAATATGCACATCTACTTAAGATGTTATAATTTTAATAAATATGTATAGATTACAGTTCTTTAATTTAACTAAAGTTTGATGCTTGAATTGATGCACAGCCACGTTTTAAAATTGCTCATAAAAAAGCACTTTTCTTCCAATGATTTGATATTGAAAGAGAAAATTGGGGAAGAAGACAGAAGATAGATTGGTACTTACATGCTATTTAGGAATTTGATTCCAAAGATATTAATATTTTAACACATATAAATCCTTGTATCATAATTTTCTCATGCAGGAACTATGCAGATGGCAACTAATTTGTGTGTTTTATCTCCCCCCTCCCCCTCCCCCTTTTTTCTTTTTGCATGCTGTCCCCTGTGTTGGAACTCTCTATAGAGAGTAAGTTGGATCAATATTCGTTAGAGCCCTGATTTTGTTGCATGATGGATACTAATCTTTCTCCCCTCTATTTTATACTTATAAAAATGTTTGTAGAATGTAGCTTTTGCACTTTATAAATTCCTGCAGCTATACAAATTATCCTGAAATGCTTTTGTATACAAATTAACTTTCCTTTTGTTTTTCTACTGCTATTGTGTATTGTGGTGACTGGCGCATCTTAATTTCATATCATCTAAGGAAGTATATTAAAAAGATCTAAAATGTTTTTCTCCACAGTCCAGTTGCAGATTTATATCCAGATTTGTTTATAGGAATACACATATGCATGCATTAATATATACATACATACACATACATTCTTTGTCTGTGTACAGTGTGTATGTGGATTTTTACACATACAAACACCTTTTTGGCTATTCCATAGCTTGAATACCTTTTTTTTTTTTTGCAAAATGCCATGAAATAAGCAATACTGAGCAGTGTATAAATTATGTTTATATTTAACTGATCTACAGTTAATACATATTATGAAGAAGGAACAGCATTGTTAGACAGTGACAGGTGTTGCAATTTTGAACATGAAATATGGTGAGTTGACATATTAAATATATATGAAATGATGCCTATCAGTACTGTTAAATGCATCACATGAATAATAAGTTGGAGATAAATTGACAGTTGAACTTAAGTCCCATTGAAAACAACAACAATTATGATCATAATTCAATTGAATTATACCAATATTAAGAATTAACTTGGTCTGAATCCAATTTTGTTGCATCATTCTTTTTACTCAGTATAGCTATTATTTTTTGAGTACAGAGATGGATAACTGCAGTTTCCAAAACCCCTTATTGTAACCCATGGAAACCTTTTTGATCATGATTTTAGCATTTTGAGGTGAGAAACACAAGAAAAAAGTATTATAAAACTTAAATTTTCATAACTTAGATACATCCAAAGAATACCCCCCACTTCAGTGTCCCTAGAGCAAGGCTTGCTCACATGTATGATTAGACCATGCCCACTTTGCCATTCCAGCTATAGAAACTACATCTGTTGTGTCCCTTGGGCCTCCTTAGGTTGCCAATTCATGTGTTAGTGGAAGGTTTTTCTAAAAAGCTAGGCTTTCTAATTCTCTACTACAGTAAGCCTCAATTTAATAAACATTCATTTGGCATAGTTCAAATTTACACAATCTAACCTACAACAAAAAGAAAGTTAAGTCAGTAAACCACATAGCCAAATAATACATGTAATCAGAGTTCTGTACTGCTTCCATAGTTCTTGCATTCATTTTGGTTTGGAAGGCCTAGAACTGTGATGGCAAACCTATGGCATGTATACCACAGGTGGCACACTGAGCCATATTGGTGGGCGCGCGAGCTGAGCTCCAGTGTGGATGCGTGCGCTGGCCAGCTGATTTTCAAGTCTTCTGGGCCCACCAGAAGTCAGGAAACACGCTATTTCTGGCGTCCAGAGGGTCCCCGGGGGGGTGAGGAAGGCCCGTTTTTCGCTCTCCCCAGGCTCCAGAGGCTTTCTAGGAGCCTGGGGCAGGTGAAAATGGCCTTCCCCACCTCCACCCCCTGGAGGCCCTCAGAGGCCGGAAACGGTCTGTTTCCTGACTTCCGGTTCCACCGGAAGTCCGGTGGCCCACCATGCCATTATGTGCCAAAAGCAGGGAGAGCACAGGGGGTCGCATGCATGGGGGCAGGGCACATAGAATTATGGATGTGGGCACACGTGCACATGAGCCCCCCACACTCCCCCCCCACTTTTGGCACTCAATGGCAAAAAGGTTAGCCATCACTGGCCTAGAATGTGTTTTTCGCTATCACACATCTTTTGTTTACTTTCTGTAAAAAATGGGAGGGTTAAAAAAAACCTTACTCTAAGAGACTTGCAGCTTCAGTTGGAATTGTGCTAAACCAAGGTTTATTAAATTGAGGTTTACTGCGGTAGAAAATTGGAAAATCTAGCCTTTTTTATATCCCTTCCTCCATAGTCCATTAAATTATAGTTTTCTGTACTACTTTATTTGGATATATTTAACTAGAGCTTAAAGCTGATCCTACAATAAAGCTTGGAATGAGTTATGACAGAGCTCCAACCCTAGATGGACAACTCATCCAAAATCCAAAGAGTCTTAACAAAATTGTGTCTGCATTACCCCAATTTTGCTTGCACTACGTAACAGCAGAGTCTGTAGTTTGATGCTGTAAACAGCAAATATAGTTTAGTTTAGTTTACTTCATTGTCATTGCACATGGTACAACGAAATTATATGCTGTCTTCAGTGTACACTATAACTATAAAAATAAAAGCACAAACATACATCCTTTACATTACATATAATTGAAATTGAAAACCCGATATTGCACTATACCATAGAATTCAATATGGTTATTGCCCTAGAATAGAAACTGTTTTTCAGAATATGTGTCCTTGTTTTTATTATCCTGTTCCATCTGCCAGATGGTAATAGTTCCAAAAAAGGGTGCCCAGGATGAGTTGTATCTTTAAGAATGTTTTGAACTTTTTTAAGGCAGAGGGAGCTATAAGACTCTTCCAAAGAGGGGAGAGGGCAACCAATGATCCTCTGAGCAATGATGTTGACCCTCTGGAGTGCTGTCCTATCTGCCACTGTGCAATTTGCAAGCCATACACAGATGCAGCAAGTTAAAATACTCTCTATCGTGCAGCAGTAGAAGGCCACCAGCTGTTTTTCATTCAGTTGTTGTTTCCTGAGAAGTCTTAGGTAATATAATCTCTGCTGAGCCCTTTTGACCAGTGCTGCAATATGAGTGTCCCAGGTCAAGTCCTCTTTTATGGTAACACCCAGAAACTTAAAACTGGCCACTTGCTCCCCTTAGTCTCCATTGATAAGCAAAATATAGACCCAAGATAAATATGAAATTACAACTGAAAATCACTGCCTTATTATGAAACCTAGATTTTAGGAATTGAGCAAAAGAACACCTCTTGTTAGTAGCTAGTTTCAACAGAAAGGTATAATATACTCACTGTGCGATTCTTTTTCTTCTACCTCATATGTTTTGGTTTTTTATTTTTTTTTTATTTTTTTGTTTGCAGTAGGAATCAAAGTATTATTATTATGCCTTTTATGCCTTTTATTCTTATTTGAAAGTTTGATTACTAATTCAGTACAAAGTGTAGCTAAGTATCTATATGGAAAAAGATAAAATTTCCCTATTGCAACTATACATTATTTAATCAACTTGTTTTTTGATTCAAGTACACCATTTTGGATCACCTTTATGATTTTTTATAACTATTGTTTAGATACAAATACTTCCAAAAACTATGAAGATCAAGTTTCCAATTTTAAATTTTCTTCACCGTTCTCCTGATTCTGTTCAACTACAGATTGTTATATTTCCATAATTAATGACATTTTTATAAACAATGCTGAAGTTAATTTGTAGGTGTATAGAGATCCTTTGTAAGACATTAATTTCATTCTTCCCTGCTTCAAATCTTACAGTGTACTATATTGAAGATAGTCATAAATCTGTTTCTTTAAAGAATTGTTGTAGCATCTTAGCTTTTTTATCTATATCCAGCATGTTTTCTATGCATACAAGACATAGTAGTTAAAACTATTTTCCAAATAGGAAAACAAGATTTTTTATGGTTGTTCAGACTTTATTAAATATCATATTTGAATTAAATCTATAAAGAGTTGAATAGCAAAAAAAAAAGCAAGTTTGTATGAAAAAGAGATAAATATTGTGATTGAGCAATATGAGAGAATATAAGATCTGTGAAAGTAGATAATTTATCACTAAAGCTGGGAAGATGTAGAGTTTTTCAGATCAGTTGTAATGAAAAGATCTAGTATGCTAAAATGAAGCATAGATCAAGTTCCCAAATTCAATGAAACAGAAAACACCAAAGTAGTGAGGAGGGAAGAAGAGAATTGCGCCAGTCATCACAGCATTTCTTTGCTCAGTGGTATTGCATGAAGTACTAATTTGCAGAAATACAAATATATTTCTGAATCACAAGATTCTGACAAGAAACAGGAGAGAATGTTTTCCCGCTTGGCTATGTATCATTGCCTCTATCTGCTTCTATGTGGTACTACATTATTTTGTGAGTTCAACACAGGCAAGCATCAACTCCTTTTCTTCCCTACTTTTTTTCCCCTTTTGTCCGCCCTTTTTCCCCCTACTGCAGGTGTTCAGCATGTTTTTGGAAACATTAGTAGATTTTATTCAAGTTCAAAAAGAAGATCTACAGGATTGGCTATTTGTGCTGCTGACCCAGCTTCTGAAAAAAATGGGAGCTGACTTGTTGGGATCTGTGCAAGCAAAAGTTCAGAAGGCTTTAGATGTGACAAGGTAATAGATTGATATCAGAATAAAAATACACATTTTAAAATTTCTACATCTGTATTTAAGTTATGCACCAGTTTTGCATAAAATAATCATATATATATGTCAGCATATTAGAGTGTAGAAAAAATAATAATAACATTTCTGTTTTCATAATATTGTCTTTCTGGTGATGTTTATATATTATGTACCTTTACAATGAATGAACTCAAATGCTTTGTCCAGTTTTAATTTTTTCAGTGTTAGAAACCCATAATTTGTATATTATTTCTCATTGCTTACCTAGGCAAAGTACATGTATTTCCTGTTTTATGTCTAGTTTCTGAACATACTTTAAGTGTGATGAAGTGAAATTTAATTCTATTATTTCTTAGGGAATCATTTCCAAATGATCTTCAGTTCAGTATTTTAATGCGGTTTACTGTTGATCAGACCCAAACACCAAGTCTGAAGGTAAAAACTTAAAAAGCTTTACAATTATGTATGACATTCCATTCAATAATACTTTTGTCTTGTGTTATACATTCTGCGTTGTTGGTTTTCAATTAGTGGGTTTGTTTGTTTTTTTTTATAAAATTTCAGACAGTCAAGCCAGCATTGCAGGACCAGCTTCGTTCTTTCTGGAGCTCCAAGGTTTTTTTCTGAATTATTGCTTTTTTTAACCTATTGTGTGTAAAATTTACATTAAAATATTTCTATGCATCCATATACTGCTACTAACCTTTGCAAGGAATTTTGAGCATGCTCTTGTATACTTGATAACCAAGTATTATGTGGTCTCCTGAAACATTTGACAATGAATCCTATGAAAATTCCACAAAGTCCAACACAGTTTTAAAAAACTGTATGGCTGTCTAACACCAAGCTGGTTATGCAAGCTCCCTCTGTCAAGTCTCTTCTAATTTTATGTTTGTAATTTCCCAATCTCCATTTAAAAGACTGAATATTCTGCAGTTGTAAAATGTTTTTGCATCTTCAAAATTTGAGTCATTTGCCTTTAAACTTTTATTATGAATATTGTATGATATTAATGATACATATTCAGATACTGAGCTGTTGCTGAAAATATATAAAAGTTGAAATATATAAACAACAAAAACTATTCTCCTGCAGATGACCAGTTGGAGAAACTTCAGACTTGAGTATATATATTGTGTATGCACAGCGAGACATTTTGGGAAAATAACAAGCATATATGTAACCACTATTTTTCTCTAATAGACCTTCTCACAGAGGTCTATTAATTGCTTTTCACAAGATGGCAGTTCTTTACTCCTGGATGCAGTGGTATCAAAGTTACAAACAAAAATATTTGTTAAAATGCAATGTTTATTATAAATGCTATAGAGAAAATCATGTTAACTATTTTGTTACAGCGAATCTTTAGATTTTTCTGTAGATTCAAACGTAAAGGAATAAAGTTTTTAAAACTGGGGGGAGCTACATTGGGGGATCCATGTGGGTGAATTGTTTGTTTGTTTGTTTGTTTGTCAAACATGTACAAGATAGTGGGTATAGGTATAAACATAAAGGAAGTAAGTACAGATAAATGGGAACAGTAGGACAGGGATGGTAGGCACGCAGGTGCGTTTATGCATGCCCCCTTTATGGACCTCTTTGGAATGGGGTAAGGTCCACGGTAGACAGTTTGAGGTTGAAGCTGTGAGGGTTTGAGGCTGTAACAATGGAGTCGGGTAGAGCATTTCAGGTGTTGACCACTCTTGCTGAAGTCATATTTTCTGCAATCGAGTTTGGAGCGGTTTACCTTGAGTTTGTATCTATTGTTTGCCTGTGTATTATTGTGGTTAAAGCTGACAGGTAAGACGTTCTAGCAGATAATTTTGTGTAATGTGCTTAGATCGGACACAGACAAGCCCAGAATTTCAAGTCTGGTGGCATAAGGGATTCTGTTGTGAGTAGAGGAGTGGAGTACTTTTCTCGTGAAATACCTCTGGACCCGCTCAATTGTATTAATGTCCGATATACAGTGTGGATTCCAGGCGGATGAACTGTATTCAAGAATTGGTCTGGCAAAGGTTTTATATGCCCTAGTTAGCAGTACAATGTTACTGGAGAAGAAGCTTCGCAAGATTAGGTTAACAATTCTTTATGCCTTTTTGGCAATACTGTTACAGTGAGCTCTGGGGCTTAGATCATTTGAGATGAGTACTTCTAGGTCCTTGACAAAGTGAGGGTTGTCTATGAGATCATTTCCGCCCAACTTGTATTTGGTGTTCTGATTTTTTTTTTGCCAATGTGCAGGGTAGAGCATTTATTAGTTGAGATTTGGAGTTGCCAAATGTGTGACCATTCTGACACATAGTCAATGTTGCTTTATAGGGCAGCAGCATTGTCAGTGGTGTTAAATAATTTTACCTCAGCAAAGAGGACACAGCTGCTTTTAATATGATCACATGGGTCATTGATGTAAAGCAGAAAGACTATTGGTCCTAAAATGCTGCTGCTGTTAACAGGTGCCAGATTTGTTTGGGCCCCCCCTATTTTGACTATTCATTGCCTATTGGATAGGAACATGGCTATCCACTTGTACAGGGATCCAGAGAGGCCATAAGAACTTAATTTCAACAGTAGTTTGTCGTGCACCAAAGGCTTTACAGAAGTCTATGTAAATTGCATCTATTGCTTTACCCTGGTCAAGATGTGTGGTCCAAATGTTTCTACAGTGTAGGAGTTGCAGATTACAGGACATTTTTTTTTAAAACCAAACTGCTTGTTAGATAGCAGATTGTTTGTCTCTAAATGGAGGGTGATGGATTGGTTTATAATTGATTCCATAACTTTACAGGTGATACAACACAGTGAGATTGGTCTGTAATTATCCACTAGACTAGGATCTCCCTTTTTAAAGATAGGTATAACTGTGACTAATGACCATAGGTCGGGCAAGGAGCTGGTTCTGAAGGATACTTCATAGATTGTGCATAGAGGTTCAGCTAGGGTAGTGACAAACTTTTTCAAAAATAGGCACATAATCCATCAGATTTATTTTATTTATTTATTTTATTTTATTCGATTTCTATACCACCCTACTCCCGAAGGACTCAGGGCGGTGCACAGCCAAACAATAAAATACATCCATACAAAATTTAAAAGTAGAATAAAATCAAATTAAATAATTTTGGCTCTGACAAATTTAAAACCCCGAACTATTTAAAACCAATTTTAAAATTGAATGTATAAAATACTAAAAGATATTAAAAATTAAAAATCTTTTATGAAAGAGGGAGAAAATTAGGCCAGGCCTGCCTGGTGAAACAATAAGGTCTTTAAAGTGCGGCGAAAGGTGCGCAGATCCGGGATCCTCCGTATCTCTGGGGGGAGCTCGTTCCAGATAGTAGGTGCCCCCACAGAGAAGGCTCTCCCCCTGGGGGCCGCCAGTCGACATTGTTTGGCCGACGGCACCCGGAGGAGCCCCTTTCTATGGGAGCGTACCGGCCGGTGGGAGGCTATTGGTGGTAGTAGGCGGTCCCGCAAGTACCCAGGTCCTAAGCCATGGAGCGCTTTAAAGGTGGTAACCAAAACCTTGAAGCGCACCCAGAAGACCATAATGGCACATAATCCAGGGCCAATAGATAGAGATGGCTTTAGGTTACGTAGTGCCGTTTCAACATTATCTACCGTAAAATCAATATGTAGTAAATAGGATGTTGGTCTCACCTGGTACGCTCCTTCTCGTTGGGTGGAGATAGCATCCAGGCATGGGTTGACCTCGTCTGCTAGCTGATTGAACTGAGTCTGTCAGAGCTGTGAGGACACACTTCCTTTACCAACGGTCCCCAACTTTTGGCGAATGAAGTGACAGACTTGACGTGTCTTGTTCTAAAGTTCTCCCCTTTGGACCAGGACCAGACGGTCTTCAGGGTGGGGCTGGATGCTATCTCCACCCAACGAAAAGGAGTGTATCAGGTAAGACCAACTCCCCTTCTCCATTGTGGTGGAGATAGCATCTAGGTATGGGACATTCAAAAGCTGGCTTGTCCTACGGGTGGGCCGCAATCTGGTCCGAGGTCCCCTGATCAGAATGGACCCTCTGGAGGACTCGCCTGCCAAAGGCCATTTCAGCCAAAGCAAAGACGTCCAGCTTGTAATGTCTGATGAAAGGGGACAGAGAGGACCATGTGGCTGCTCAACAAACTTCTTCAAAAGAGGCTTGCGTCGCCCATGCCACTATCGTGGCTGCACTCCTGGTGGAATGAGCTGTCACCCGCCAAGGCAACAGAAGGGCTTGGAGCTTGTAGGTCTTAGTGATACATGCCCAAATCCAGCCACCCACAGTCAATGGAGTGACCTTGTTGCCCAGGATAGAGGGCTGGAAGGACACAAAGAGGGACTCAGTCCTCCTGAAGAAGGAAGTCCTCTTAATATATATGCGGAGGGCCCTCCTCACGTCCAAGGCATGTAGTGGCCCGAAGGATCCTCCTCTTCTCCAGGGCATGTACTGGCCCTGAGCAGAAGTCGGGCAGTATAAGTTTCTGAGCCCTGTGGAACTAGGACAAAGGTTGGGGACAAAGGAAGGGTCCAACCGCAAAACCACCCTATTAGAATGGAAGATACAGAGATCTTTCCTGACAGAGAGGGCTGCCAGCTCTGAGATCCGTCTAGCCAATGTGATAGCTATCAGAAGGGCCACCTTGCCCTTAGGAAGCACAGTGTGGTCGATCTCAGTGGTTCGAACGGGGCCTCGATCAGCGAATGCAGTACCTTGGTCAGGTCCCATGTAGGGTACCCATGAACCATTGGAGGCCGTAGGTTCATTGTGTCCCTAATGAACCTGCTGACGGTCGGGTGCTGAGCGAGGGACTACAGAGCCCCACAAGAAAGGACCGAGGACAGGGCCACCACCTGATGACAGATGGTGTTGGGAGCTAGCCCGTCCTAGAGAAACTCCAGTATCTGGGGCACGGATACCAATGCATGGTTCAAACCCAACCTGGAGCACCAAGAGCAGAAGGCTTTCCAGGCCACATAATATATACGATTGGTGAAAGGCCTCCTGGAAGCCTGTATCATCTGGATAACTCTGGAGGAGTAATTGCCCTGGCTCAGAAATCTCCACGCAAATGCCAGTCAGTCAGTTGGAGCCACTGTGGATCCGGGTGGACCAAGGCCCCCTGGCTGAGGGAGATTCTGTCCGGTGGTATCCTCCAGGGTCTGGCCACTGACAGGTTGACCAAGTCGGCAAACCATAGCTGTCTGGGCCAGTGGAGTGCAAGAAGCAGGAGCTCCGTCTTTTCAGCCAATACCTTCCAGATCACCTTCAGAATCAGGGGAAGAGGAGGAAAGGCGTAGAGAAGTCCCCAGGGCCAAGGACTGTAAAGAGCCTGAGGGAATCCCTCTGCCCCCAGTACCACAAACCTTGCAAAGAACTGGGCAGTTGTGTGTTGTCCTGAGTGGTGAACAGGTCCATGACTGGCAGCCCAAAGCGATCCATCAACTCCTGAAATAAATTCAGATGCAGGCGCTACTCTGAGTGGTCGACTGTGGCCCTGGTGAGCCACTCTGCCTGCACATTCGCCACTCTGGAAATATGTTCCGCCCAGAGAGACAGATGATGCCTCTTTGCCCAGAGCATAGCTGTTCTGCCTCTTGCATAAGGGACCTGGAGTGGGTTCCCCCTTGGTGGTTTATATGGGCCTTGGTGGCCATATTGTCGGTCAGGATTAAGACGTGTTTATCCGACACTATGTCCTGGAACCTCCTGAGGGCTAGATGAACTGCCCTGAGTTCCAGCCAGTTTATATTGTGGTCCAGTTCTGCCTGTGACCACTGCTCCTGAACCATCCTGGACTGGAGATGGGCCCCCCAACCAAAGAGACTGGTGTCTGTAGTAACAGTCAGGTTCCTTGAATAGATTCCCTACTGAGATTGCCTAGGACCATGATGGCGAACCTATGGCATGCGTGCCACAGGTGGCATGTGGAGCCATATTAGTGGGCACACCAGCTCAGCTCTGGGGCGCATACGCGTGCCGGCCAGCTGATTTTTGGGCCTTCTGGGCCCTCCAGAAGTAGGGAAACAGGCTGTTTCCTGCCTCTGGAGGGCCTGGGGCGGGGGGAAGGCCCATTTTTCTTTCTTACCTAGCTCCAGATCCTCTTATGCATCTGGGAAGGGCGAAAACAGCCTTTCTCACTCCTTTGGAGGCCCTATGGAGGCTGAAAGGGCCCATTTCCCGACGCCCAGTGGGACAGGAAGTGACGTTTTTTCCTGTCCCCAGCCTCCAGAGACTCCTAGAGAGGCTCCTAGAGACTCCTAGAGAGGTTCTGGAGGCTGGGGACAGCAAAAAATGTCACTTCCTGTCCCACCAAGAGTTGGAAAATTGGCCCTTTCAGCCTCCGTAGGGCCTGCAAGGGAGTGGGAAAGGCTGTTTTCGCCCTTCCCAGATGCATAGAGAGGTTCTGGAACTAGGTAAGAAAGAAAAACAGGCCTACCAGGCTACCATGTGCCAGGAGCGGGGGTGGGGTGGGGTGGTTGCGTGCGCATGGGCACGTGCACGTGCGCCCCTTCCCCGCCCCCCCTCTCCTGGCACGCAACGGCAAAAAGGTTAGCCATCACTGGCCTAGGAAGTCCACCACCAGAAGGAACAGATCATCCCTGGTGGAACCCTGACCTTGGATGGTGAATTGCTCCTGCCTGCCCTTTGATAAGGCAGGAGGAACCACTGAATAGATCTGATGTGCAGGTGTGCCCAAGGCATGATGGAAATACAGGAAACCATCTTGCCCAGGAGCTGCGAGAGAAGGGCCAGGGGCACCGTTCATTCCCTTCTGATACGATTTACCAAGTCCTTTAGACTCATCTGATGCTCCTGGAAGAGGTAGACCTTGCACGCTAGAGGACTGTATCAGGATATTGTCCAGGTAGCACTGGACGCACATAGGAAGAGTCCAGAGATGCGCCACTAATGCAGCTAACAGCTTCATGAACGTCCTGGGCACCGATGACAGGCTGAAAGGCAGGGCCTTGTACTGGAAGTGTCGGCCAGTGTAATGGAAGCAGAGATATTGTCGATGCATTGGTAAAATGGGGACGTGCAGATAGGCCTCTGTCAAATCTATGGAGGTGAGGAAGTCGCCCTCTCTGATGCTCTCCAGAATGGACTGGAGTGACTGCATCTTGAACCGCCTGTAGATTAGTACGCAATTCAGCCTTTTCAGGTCCAGAATTGCCCTCCACCCCCACCCCCCAAGGTCTTTGGAATCACAAAGAGGATGGATTAGAATCCCATCCCTTATTGGTCCCCTGGAACCAGTTGGATTGTGCGAATATCCAACAGATGTTGAATAGCGGTTTCCATAAGGACCCTCTTCGACTTGTCCCTTGAAATGGGAAAATCGAAATATACAATTTTCTTATCACTCCCTCATCTGTTCCTGTTAATACCTTGTCTAATTCTGTCAATTCCATATAAAAGCCATATAATTTTGCATCTTTTTCATATTTGGATTGTATTTGCAGTTGTTTATACCACACCATATCAATCCCGTTTTTCCAAATCTTGTTTTGTTTTAAGTTCCCCCTTTTCTGACAAAATGTCCTTATATCTAACAATGTTTCCCATGTTATTAATAATATTTGGGTGGAGACTTCCGGTGGCTCTGCGAAACGCCGACGGAGCTCCTTTTAGAAGCTCCAGCCCCGTGACTCTGTATAGCCACTAGAACAGCGAAAATCAGCTGTCTAGCGGCTTTAAAACTCTCCCCCAGAGAAAAGGGGGAGAGAAGAGCAGAAGGGTCTGGGTAGAGCTCCCCTAGACCCCCAGGCTTTTTTTTTTAAGACTGGGGTTTGCAGGGTGAGAGCTCCCTGAAAGCCCTTCAAAGCTCCGGAGCCGGGACGAGTCTGCTTAAAAGCAGACCGAAGCGTCGCAACCACACCAGCAAAGCAATCAGAAAGATTAAAAAGAATCTGGATTTTGGATTTTGGATGCTGGCAGAGTTAATCCAGGAGACTAAAAATGCAAGTATTGTATGTTAACTCTGTTTAAAAAGGGAAAGATGGCGCCTTCACTTATAAGTGAAAGTCCTTGTTAACATCAGTAACATTGTTAAAGCTATTGGGTTACTTAAGAAAAAGATTTAAAGTGGAAGTGGAATGGAAAATACTGTGGTATTGATTTTAACTAACTTACATCCCTAATTTGCCTGGAAATAATTTGAGTTAATGACCTGATAGCCGAATTAATACAAACATAAAGAGACAATTGAAAAATGGCTGAAATTAAAGATGGATTAAATGAGTCAGCAAACCTACAAGTAGTGACTGCGAAGGACTTAAAAGACTTTTTAAAATCTTTTACTGCTGAGATAAGACAGATAATTAAAAGAACTATTCAAGATTTTAAATTGGGGAATAATAATGACTTGCTGGCTGGAAAAGAGGAAGAAATTAATCAGGACAATGTGCCTTTGGAGGACAAAAGAATTGTTGGGGCTAAAATGGAGGTTATTATACCGAAATCACAATTCTGGAGGAGGCTTCCATTCAATTAACTGAGAAACAGCAAGAAGACTCTTTACTGCAGGTTGATAAATATTTTGACAAGTTTTGGCTCTACAGACAGAATCAATATATAAGCAACGAACTGATGGATTACAAATGCAGGAAGAGTCGAAATGG